>NW_027527804.1:1276892-1279683 GCF_008692635.1 Crocuta crocuta
AAATCTGAAGGGACTGTGTTTTTGTTTCTGCAATTAAAGTTAAGAGAGAAGCTAGAGAGATGTGTCTGATGTCGCAATCAGTCTTGTGGGGCAAGAGAGGGTGTCATTTTAGATGCTTTCATTCCATGGCTACTTAGGACATAAGATCATTCAGAGAACTGAATTCTGTAAATTGTTAGGCTTCAATATTGGGAATGTAGAACAGGAACTGATATGTTTCCATAAAATCCAGTAGGACCCCATTAACATTCTGGTACTTCACGTCAACAAGCCCCCTCTCCCCCGGCCCAGAGGCAATGTGTAACCAGACAGTGTAGCTGAGGTTTCTGACACAGTGGTTTTAAAAGGTCTGTACGAATGATCCCTGATTGTACTCATAGATTTGAAGTTTTTGTATATTTTTAGACTCACAAGGAACCCAAGTAGTTGTTCTAAAATTATTGCTAATTACACTATTACTGAAATGTAGAGATCCAATGGGTATTTTTGAGCCTATAGATAAACCCAATGGGGCCACCCTGTGATTTCTTTTAAGAGGCAGTGGTTAACAGCCTGGACTCTAAATCTAGACCACTTATTTTTTTTCACAGTCTGGCTCTGCCACATACTAGCTGTGTATCCTTGGAAAGTTACTTGAACTCTCTGTGCTTCAGTTTCCTCAACTATAAAATGTGAACGATAATAATACCAACCCTACAGGACTGTTGTAGTGATTCAATTATTTAGTATATGTAGAGTACGTAGAGCATTGCCTAGCCTAAAGTCAATTCCCAATAGCTGTTAGCTATTAATATTTACAGAGAGACACAAGTGTTTATGGAACTCTTAATTTTACAAAAATCACTTTAGAAATATTTTACGTGCGAATTCCCAGCTACTTATACCTGTAAATTTGGAATTTCATGTCTGTTCAGGATTTGGGAGTGTTTCTTGAATGATGGTTCTTTGAACATCCATATCCCCTTCAGAACTCTCCTGTGGAATATCTTCTGGGCATTCATGGCACTGGTAGATGAAGAACATTTCTTATCAGGTCACTGCAAATTCTACAATTAGGGATTATTTACTTTGAGTGGTCACCTTGTTTTCCTACAGCCCTTGTTAAAGAGCAAGCAGCCCTGGAGAGTTAGCACAAGAGCTGCATTTGTGGAATGTAGCAAGGATAAGTATGGGCTTTGTTGGAACCAAATGGCCTTGGGTTTGAATTCTGACTGCACCACTTATCCCAAATCAGACTGCTTGGGTTTAAATCCTGGCTCCACTGATTAGTGGTCATAGGACTTTAGGTTAGTTACTTTAACCTTCTGCATATCTGGAATTCAATTAGCATCCACCTCATGGGATCATTGTGCAGATTAGATAGGGCTTCTAAGAATGCCTGTCACATCATAAGCACTCAATAAATACAACTGCCTTATTTATCTGAGTCTTGGTATCCTCATTTCAAAATGGGGAGAATTATATCTATCTTCATGGTTGTTGTGAACAGAAAATGAGGTGATGTATGTGTAGAAATGCTGGCCATACTAAAAAAAAAAGAAAAGAAAAGAAAAAGAAAAAGAAAAGAAAACTGTGAATGTTGGCAAGAACGAGGAGAAACAAGAAACCTCATATATATTGCTAGTGGGAGTGTAAAATGGCACCGCCTCTTTGAAACACAGTTTGGTAGTTCATCAAAAAGAGTTATCATATAACCCAGCAATTACAGTTTTAGGAAGATACCTAGGAGAATTGAAAACATATGCCCACATAAAGATATATACACAATGTTCACAGAAGCATTATTCATAATAGACAAAAAGTGGAAACCTCCCAGATTTCCATCCATCGATAAACGAATGAACAAAAGTGGTGTATCCCATAAAATGGAATATTATTCAGCCACAAAAAGGAATGGTGTACTGACACATGCTGCATCACACATGACCCTTGAAAACATGCTAAGTGAGGGGCACCTGGGCGGCTCAGTCGGTTAAGTGTCCGACTTCAGCTCAGGTCATGATCTCATGGTTCATGAGTTAAAGCCCCACGTCAGGCTCTGCAGTGACAGCGCAGAGTCTGCTTGAGACTCTCTCTCTCCTACTCTATCTGCCTCTTCCCTGCTCTCTCTCTCTCTCTCAAAATAAATAAATAAACATTTAAAAAATAAGATGTCTGACATATAGTAGCCCTAATTTAATACGAGTAATTTTCAGCTACTAACATCTCAGCTCTTGCCTTAAGAATCTAGAACAGGGCCCTGAATGAATGGTACCCTCGACAGAAGGAATGCTCAGGAAGAAGGGGCAGATCTAAGCATGGGAAGCTTGCTGAAGTGTCGGGTAAGTTGGAAGGAAAGGGAATAAAGACATTTAAGGGAACTAGAAGGAGACAAACTTCACCTACTTTGCATTTTGCAGGGAGCCAGCCTGGATCACCTTTCATATCCTGGGCTGAAATCACAGCTGATGAATGTTCTTGGCATTTAAGCTGTCCTGGAGAAGGGGCAATGCGTGGCTATTCCACAGAAAGGAAAAAAAGAAGAAAACAGAGGCAAATCTGAGGGTACGAAAAATCTCATTTTGAAAGGCAGAAAAGGGAGTAGTCCCTGGAGGACGAGTTTATCCAGAGGACTCTAATTGTTCGTTAATCTCTGGGTCAGTGCATTTAGGTCAGCACGAACTCTGCCACAGGTGGGATCAATTTAAAGGATTAGCAATGTCTGTCTAAATCCTAATCCTGGTCTTGGTTTGGGGATGCTGAAGAGTGATTTACAAGGAGGTTTACTATCCCTCTCATTTTTTTACTCCAT
>NW_027527804.1:1279715-1287104 GCF_008692635.1 Crocuta crocuta
CTCCATTAATGGAATTTATCAACAGCCTGGAGTTCTTGGCCGGATTGTGAGCGAACAGCGGATGCACTGAAATGAACGCGCTGGATAGCCGTGCCAGAGATTTGCATGCGCAGAAGGGAAATTGAAGACATTTGAGCGGTGACTTACATGGTGAGTAGTTGACAGCTCTTGTTTATTAGGAAGCTTGTAATGGGGAAGAAACACAGCCCACGTGGGAGCACAGACTTTTGACTGAGATATATCAGTTTTACTGCAATAGGTTATAAAAATAAATGAAGCAAAGGAAAGAATAAAAGAGAAAAAGAAAGACGGAAAGAAAGGGGGGGAAGAACTTTCAACACTTTAAATCAAGATTTGGGCTCAAAGGTTCTCACCCAAACTTTCATTTAGATTCACTCATGATTCTTTTTTATTTCTTCCTGATGTTGTCTTACACGAGCTGTTAACTTGATTCAGGCTCTAACCGTAAAGATCAATCATCCATAGAAGTCCTCGGCTTGACAAGCTAGGATGAGGAACCATTTTCCTCACAGCTATTTGTCATAGTCTTTCTTTGTACATGTTTAAAGCACAGCCGTTTTCCTTGTGAAATCAGCCTTCCCACCAGATTGTGAAAGCCACCTGAAATGAAATGATGCATCCCTATGCTCTTGCTACTTTCCATGGAAGCCTGATTCCATGCAGGTGTTTGAATCTAAGTTACCTAGGCAACAGCCTCAGAGGAGCTGTGGGTCAGTAGTATTCTATCTCCAAATTTTCGTACCTTCAAGCTTTTACTTAAGTCCACATTTCCCATTAGCCCCAGGGGAGGCTTCAGCCGGCTTGTTTTGAAGACAGTTTCTTTTACAAAGAGCTTTATAATCTTATATTTAAGTCTAAATCAGCGGGTAGAAGACACAGGGTATCTCTCTTCCTACTCCCTTCCTTCTTCCCACCCCCCCCTTCCTTCCATTCTTCCTTTTTTCTCTGTCTTCCTTTCTTTTCTGCTTCCTATTTTCTTTAAAACAATGTTTCTTTCCGCAAAATCTTGATATCAGGAACAAGACTAAATCATAGAGTGCTATAGAACTTTCTGGTTCTACAAGGAGTCCTACCAGAATTAAAATATCACCCAAGACATGAAATAGAGCCCAGAAAAATGGAGGGACAAACTTTCAGCAAACCAAGAACAAAAAGTCACCTGTTACAAAGTACGTGGCATGAGGAGAAACCCATGTTCTAAATGTGTAAACTTGGAAAATGGTATTTTAAAACAGCAAAATTTTAATCTATTTTTTTGTTGTGGTAAGAACAATCAACATGATATCTACCCTCAACAAATGTTTAAGTGCGCAGTACAGTATTGTTAACTATATGCACTATGTTGTATAGATCTCTAGAGTCTATTAACCTTGCTTGACTGAAACTGTACACCCATTGAACAACTTCCCATTTCCTCGCCACAGCCCTCGGCAACCACTATTCTCTCTGCTTCTATGAGTTTGGATATCTCATTTAAGTGGAATGGTGCAGGATTTATCCTTCTGTGACTGGCTTATTTCACTTTGTATAATTTCCTCCAGGTTCATCCATGTTGTTTCCTATGGCAAGGTTTCCTTCTTTTTAAGGCTTAATACTACTCTATTTGATGTATGCGCCATATTTTCTTTATCCATTCATCCATTGGTGGATGTTTGGGTTGTTTCCTTATCTTGGCTATTGTGAATAGTGCTGTAATAAGCATAAACGTGCACACAAACAAGCAAAGGTAGAGAGGGAGAGAGAGAGAAATCAAGTAAGAGAACAAACTGATAGTTACCAGAGGGGAAAGGGTGGGGGGTGAAATAGGTGGTGGGGACTAAGGAGTGCATTTGTAATGAGCATAGTACGGGAGTGTTAAATTACTATATTGTACACTGAGACTAACACACTATATGTTAACTAAATGGAATTAAAATAAAAACTTCATCAAAAACAATAAATGTGCACACATCTCTTTGAGATGCTGATTGCAATTCTTTTGGATATATACCCAGAAGTTGGATTATATGTAATCCTACTTTGAATACTTTGAGGAATATCCACACTATTTTCCACAACTACTATACCATTTTACATTCCCACCAACAGTGTCCACAAGTTTCCGGTTTCTTTACATCCTTGCCAACACTTGATTTCTTTTTCGTTTTTGATAATAGCCATCCTAAGAGGTGTGAGGTGCTATCCCACTGTGGTTTTGAGTTGCATTTTCCTGATAATTACTGATGTTGAGCACCTTTTCTTATACTTATTGGCCATTTGTATGTCTTCCCCAGAGAAATATCTATTAAGGTCCTTTGCCAATTTCTAATTAGGTTATTTGTTTTATTGCTATTGAGTTGTAGAAGCTTTTTTAATGTTTATTTATTTTTGAGAGGAGACAGAGAGTGAGCAGGGGGGAGCAGAGAGAGAGGGAGACATAGAATCCAAAGCAGGCTCCAGGCTCTGAGCTGTCAGCACAGAGCCCGACACGAACCATGAAATAATGACCCGAGCTGAAGTTGGATGCTTAACCGACTGAGCCACCCAGATGGCCCTGTTTTTTTTTTTTATGTTTATTTATTTTTGAGAGAGAGAGAGAGCGAGCACGCGACCAGGGGAGAGGCAGAGAGAGGGAGACAGAATTTGAAGCAGGCTCCAGGCTCTGTCTGAGCTGTCAACACAGAGCTGACATGTGGCTCCAACTCATGAACCACGAGATCATGACCTGAGTCAAAGTTGGGCATTTAACTGACTGAGACACCCAGGCACCCTGAGTTGTAGAAGTTTCATATATATTTTGAATATTAACCCTTACCTCATATAGGACTTGGAAATATTTTCTTCCATTCTGCAGGGTGTCTTTTCACTCTGTTGATTGTTTCCTTTGCCTTGCAGAGCTTTTTAGTTTGATGTAGTCCCACTTGTTTATTTTTGCCTTATTGATGTGTTTTTGGTGTTGTATCCAAGAAATCATTGCCAAGACTAATGCCAAGAAGATTTCCCCCTATTGTCTTTTAGGAATTTTATAGTCTTAGCTCTTACATATTTAGATCTTTGATACATTTTGAGCTAATTTTTGTCTATAGTGTATGATAAAGGTCCAATTTCATCCTTTTTAATGTGGATATCCCATTTTCCCAACACCATTTGTTGAAGAGACTGTCCTTTCCCCACTGTGTATTCTTGGCTCCCTTGTTGAAGATCAGTTGACAGTAGGTGTGTGTGTTTATTTCTATGTCCTTTATTCTGTTCCATTGGTCTATATGTCTGTTCTAATACCAGTACCAGTGTGTTTTTGACTACTGTAGTTTTGCAATATATTTTGATACCAGGAAGTGTGATACCTCCAGCTTATCCTTCTTCCTCAGAGTTGCTTTGTCTATTCAGGGTCTTCTTTGGTTCCATATGAATTTCAGGTATTTTTTTCTATTTCTGTAAAAAAATGCCATTGGGATTTTGATGGGGATAATACCAAATCTACAGATTGCTTTGGGTAGCATGATGGACATTTTGACAATATTAAGTCTTCAAATCTATGACCTGGGGACGTCTTTCATTTATTTGTGTCTTCTTATTTTCTTTCACTGGCATTTTGTGGCTTTCGGTGTACAAGTCTTTTGCCTCCTTGGTTAAATTTATTCCTGAGTATTTTATTTTTGATGCTTTGTAAATGTGATTTTCTTAATTTCATTTTGGATATTCATCGTTAGTATATAGAAACCCAACTGCTTTTTGTATGTTAATTTTTTTCCTGCAACTTTATGAGGTTCACTAATCAGTTCTAATGTGTACGTGTGTGTATGTAGTCTTTATAAGTTTTCCACTTATAAGGTCAGGTAACCTAGAAACAGACATCATTTTAATTCTTCTTTTCCATTTTGGATGCATTTTATTTCTTTTTCTTGCCTAACCTCTCTGGCTAGGAGTTCCAGTACTATGTTGGATAGGAATGCTAAAAACAGGCATCACTGTCTTGTTCCTGATCTTAGAAAGAAAGCTTTTAGTTTTTCCCCATTGTGTCTGTTGTTAGCTGTGGGCTTGTTATATGTGGCCTTTGTCATATTTAGGTACATTCCCTCTATGCCTAGTGTGTTGAGAGTTTTGAATCATGAAAGGGTATGTAATTTTGTCAAATGCCTTTTCTGCATCTATTGAGATGATCAAGTGATTTTTATCATTTGTTAATTTTTATCATTAATGTGGTATGTCACATTTATTGATTTATGTAATTTGAACCATCCCTGCATCCCAGGGATAAATCCCCCTTGATCATGATGTATAATCCTTTTAATGTGGTGTTGAAAAGCAAACATTTTAGAATTTGAGATGGGTAGGCATTGTGCCTAGGAGGAGTGACCTGGATTATAACCTAGAAATGCCAGCCTTACACCTAGTCACTTCGATCTGAGGAGCACCAAAGTCCCATTATTTTTCTACTCA
The DNA here is from genome assembly GCF_008692635.1 of Crocuta crocuta. Taxonomy (NCBI): domain Eukaryota; kingdom Metazoa; phylum Chordata; class Mammalia; order Carnivora; family Hyaenidae; genus Crocuta; species Crocuta crocuta. Next base: position 1,284,156 of record NW_027527804.1, read on the forward strand.
GAGTACTCTCTCCCTTTTGCTTAACTGAAACTAATGCTTGAAATTGAAGTTATAATATTAGAGATTAATTACTTTGGCATAAACTTTTCTTGACTCCCCTACTAAGAAAGAAACACCAGGGCACCTGGGTGGCTCAGTCAGTTAAGTGTCTGACTCTTAATTTCAGCTCAGGTTCATGGGTTAAAGGCCCCATATCGGGCTCTGTTCCGACAGTGTAGAGACTGCTTGGGATTCTTTCTCCCTCTCTCTCTGCCACTTCCCTGCTTGTACTCTCTTTCTCTCTCTCAAAATAAATAAATAAACTTAAAAAAAAAACAAAGAAACACAATTGGGAGGAATATGGGAAGTTTTTACATACTATTAATCTTTTACATACCAGCAAACATTATGTAACGATCTTCTTTTCTAGAGTTGCTTTTCTTTCCATTAATAGTGTTGTATGTAAGCCAATTTGATAATAAATTATAGTAAAAAAATAGAGAGAATGGAGACAGCTGGACTAGAAGTTTGAAGACAAACTTTACTTATGAGATAATTTTCCCAAAGGTGATTCCTGACCAAGTCCTAAAATAGAACCTATTCAAGAACATAGTAGTAACATAAAACATTTCATTTGTTATCCATTTTTCTTCCTCATCAGAAAAACAGAGGTAAATTTAATATAATGTGTTTTTTTAATGTTTTATGAGACTGATGAGCTACCTACTGTGCTAATGAGGCACCTTAATGTTTTATTTATTCCTGAGAGAGAGAGTAAGAGAGAGAGAGAGAGAGACAGCATGAGCACGGGAGGGTCAGAGAGNGTTTTTGAAGTAAGGGATTAAACAAGGTAGAATGCTGAGCACACAACTGTCTTTCTTTTTTATGATTTAATTATTTTTCAGAGAATGCCATGTTGGTGGACATTATTATCCCCTTACTTCTTATGTACCTACCTAGTTGCATTTCTTAATTTTTTTAATGTTACTCATTTTTGAGAGGCAGAGAGAGACAGAATGTGAGCAAGGGTGGCACAGAGAGACAGGAAGACACAGAATCTGAAGCAGGCTCCAGGCTCTGAGCTGTCAGCACAGAGCCCGACATGGGGCTCGGACCCACGAACCGTGAGATCATGACCTGAGCTGAAGTTGGACGCTCAACCGACTGAGTCATCTGGGTGCCCCCCTAGTTGCATTTCTTAGTGAAATTTCAGGCTGTACATTTTCCCAATTTTGTGGTTTCAGGCCTAGCACAAACCAGGTTCTCAAAATGTACTTGTTAATAATGACAATAAGGTAATGAATGGTTTTAAGAACCCAGATTTTCAGTGTAGTGTAACTCCAATATTGGGGGAGGGGTGGTGGTCACACTTCACACTGTAGGTATTTTGATAGAGGATTCTAGACCAGACCAGAATTATAAAACAATCAGGAACTGGATCTGCCAGATATAAGTAAGTACAAACCACTTGTGGGAATACAACACTAGTAAAAAACTAATTAGTACAGCAAAGGCTAGAGATGTTGAGTAAATTCAGAAAGCAGTTTAACAGTGCAGAGGTTTAATAGAGTCACTGCTTGGAAGAAGTACAGAGTCCCAGGATCAGAGTATATTGGAGAAGAAAGGGACTTGCAGATCCTTTAGTTCAGCTGAGGGGGAAAAAAGAAAGATCTAGAAAGGAGGAATGATATGTTGTTCAATATCACATGGTGAGGCAGTGGCAGAACTGGGGTCAGGACCCAAGCCTTCTGATTCCCAGTACAATCCTGTCTTTATGATTTTTAAAAAATGTTTTAAAAAACGTTTCTTAATTTTTGAGAGAGAGAGAAAGAGAGACACAGAGCGTGAGTGGGGGAGGGGCAGAAAGAGAGTACAGAATCCAAAGCAGGCTCCAGGCTCTGAGCTGTCAGCATGGAGCCCGACATGGGCTCGAACCCACAGACTGTGAGATAATGACCTGAGCCGAAGTCAGAGACTTAACCAACTGAGCCACCCAGGTGCCCCTACAATCCTATCTTTAAACAGGAAGAGCTAGTATGTATTGAAAGACAATTGTGGGGGCACCTGGGTGGCTTGGTCAGTTGAGTGTCTGAGTTTGGCTCAGGTCATGATCTCACAGTTTGTGAGTTCAAGCCCCACATCAGTCTCGCTGCTGTCAGCTCACAGCCTGCAGCCTGCTTCAGATCCTCTGTCTCCCTCTCTCCGCCCCTCTCCTGCTTGTGCACACTCTCTCTCAAAAATAATTAAATGTTAAAAAAAAGAAAGAACAACAATTGTGTGCTCAGCATTCTACCTTATTTAATCCCTTACTTTGAAAGCATTAAATTAAATTTACCTCCATCTTCCTAATGAGGAAACTGAGAATTGGAACTAACATTCCAAAGGTTGTATGCCCAAGATCTCCATTCTCAAATAGTAGGATTAGCTATATATAGAATACAGTGTGACTGGTACCCCCCACCATCAGTGGTGCAACACTGAACCCTGACTGAAGGGCAAGAGGGCTGTCCCAAGATAGGGCTTGAACAGTAGAGGCAAATTCCTTCTGGCTGGATGATGAATGTGTTTTCTCCTCTCGGTTTACTCTGCCTCTCCCCCTCATTACGTAATTTATTCTTTCATGAGGGACTACAGGAATTTTTTAACACTACAAATGAATTATTCAAACTCAATATGGGTAGCATAGAAAGCTACCATAGCACCATAATAATGGTAGTCTAGTGACTTCACAGATTTGGGGCTGTCAACAGTCTCTCTAGTATAGTGCTTAATCAACTGAGTTGCAAATCCCCATTCTACCATGGTGTGCCCTCAAGAAAGCTACTTAGCCTTTCGGAGCCTCTGTTTCATCATCTAGGGGGTGAGGGAGGGTGGGAAGAGAAGCATTTGAGCTCTTGAGTAGAGTCCAACTTCTTCTTCTTCTTCTTCTTTTTTTTTTTTTTTTTTTAAAAATAAAAGAGCCTGGATTCT
>NW_027527804.1:1287133-1293513 GCF_008692635.1 Crocuta crocuta
TTTAAGAGTCCAGCTTCTAATGCCAGGTTGGGAGCTCTTTGAAGGCCAGGTCTACATCTCATACCCCATCCACTGTGAATCTCACCCTTGTGCCTTCAACATAGTCAGCACACAGAATAAATCTATTTGGGGGAATGCAGATTGGGCTAGGTTATTTTGAAGGTCTAGGAATAGATTTGAGGTCCTTATGGATATAATCAGTCCAGAACCACCTTTCCACCACCCTGAATGCAAAGTTGGAAGTTTCACCTCTCTTTCATATATGCACATCAGCCTCTGGCTCATGGTGTTTGAGGAGACATTTCCTTCCTAAGTCTTTCTTGACCCTTATGTTAATCCACTTTCACCTGTTTACAAATGTTGGGATATACTATTGCAATAGGTCTTTAAGATCCTGCAGGTGTACCCCTGATAGTCTCTTATGGGGTCAGACTTTCTCATAAAATTAGGAAGATCATAACCAACAGGCCTGGCTCAGGCAGAATTGTTGCCAGTAATAAGCAATCAGCTGAGCTTGACTGGTACACACCAGCACTGATTATCAGCCCTGAAGAGAGCCATGCCATTGTTTTAATCTTGGGATGGAATTAAAAGTTGACTAAGGATTTTCCTCATTAATATCTCCCCCAAGCAATCAATTCTTCTTATGGCTGTTGAGGTTATTTCTGACCTTGGATCAACCTTAATGCTTTATTAATTCATTTCAAAAACATTTCTCTCATAGCTACTATGCTGGGAGCTTGGTTAGGCATTAGGGCTACGAAGAAGACCTCTGGGAGCTCCCAATCCAGTCAGTGGGCTCTGTTTCACATATAGAGTTGCTTTCATTGTTGCTCATCCCTTGTGGTTGAAAGTAAATATAAGAGGTCCTGTAAATATAAGAAATATTGATGGGGCTCCTGAGTGGCTCAGTCAGCTAGGTGTCCAGCTTTGGCTCAGATCATGATCCCATGGTTCGATGGTTTGAGCCCCACGTCAGGCTCTGTGCTGACAGCTCAGAGCCTGGAGCTTGCTTCAGATTCTGTGTCTCCCTCTCTTTCTCTCTGCCCCTCCCCCATTCATGCTCTGTCTCTCAAAAATAAATAAAATGTTAAAAAATTAAACAAAAAGAAATCTCAAACAGTATCTGTGTCACAGTATAGACCAAAAATAGGGACAGTTTGTAAATCAGAGTGACACCTTCTCTAGTGGGTAGAAGTATGAATATGAAACACAGATGGAAAGAAAAACAATAAACTCACTCTGAGAGTGTTAATTAAGTCTGAACAGAGTAGAGAGCACTTCAATTGGGTCTTGAAAGTAAAGTTCATCAGAAGCCAGAAGTGGAGTGTGGGAGGAGGGAGGAGGGAATTCCAGGCAGAAGGAATGGCATTTTCCAAATCCTATGCTTAACAGGCTATGTGATATATGTCCGTAGAACTGCAAGAAATTTACTATAGCATGCAGTGAAAATAGTGGGAGATGGGGGTATAAAGGCAAGGGCTAGATGGAGAAAGGCTGTGCATGCATCATCTTGAGAGTTCTCTACATTTACTGACTCCACTTTAATAGCTCCCTTCATGTTTGACTCACTGTGATCCCTTAACTGGCAACCTTACTCTGGTCCAAACCCAATGGACAGATACTTTTCTACGTTTAGCTTATTTGCCTTGTCAGCAGAGTGTGAGATGTTATAAACACTTTTCATCCTCAAAGTGTCATCTTCTTTGGATTGTAAGACACTATCCCATCTCTTGGATTTTGCTGTTTCTTTGGACTTCTCATGTAAGTTTTCATTATGACCTCCTTTCTTTTTGCCTGACCTTTAAGTGAAGTGGATTCGCAGGGTTTTCTCCTGTCTTCTTTTGTTACTTCACAACTCTCTTTTGTCAATCTTCCACATGTCTTCAATTATCCTGTAACAATCGATTACACTCAAATTTATATCTTTAGTTCAGCTTTCTATTGTGAGGTCCAGTGTGTCAGATTGTCCACTGGTTATTGCCACTTGTATATTCTATAGGCATTACCAGTTCAACATGTGTAATAGAATGCATTCTATCGCCCACCCCCTTCCTCCCATGTTACCTATCTCAAAAGACTTATATCATTTCCCAAACAGTTGCCCAGGTCTGAAAGGCTCAAAATCATCTTGGAGTCCATTATTCTCTTATCTTCATCTTTTCAGTCACCAAGTTGTTGTTGGCTCTACTTTCTTAATCTTTTTGATATATATTTTTTTTTGCTTGGTGGAATTCACCTCCATTCTTCTACATCTTCACAACCACTCTCTTGGTCTAGCATCATTTCTCATGTGGAATTACTACAACAGCTTCCAATTTGGTTTCCCTGCCTCCAGTCTTACCCCCTTCCAACCTACTCACCACATAGGTACTTGAGCAATCTTTTAAAAATAGAAATAAGATTATACCAGTTCTCGGCTTAAAACTATTATCTATGGGATTAAATCTAAAAACCTATGAGTGGTATATAGGACTGTTGGTGATCAGGCCCTTTCCTTGGCTATAGATCTAAGCAGAACAAATGCCTTGAAATTCTGAGAATCTAACATATCCTTTTCTTTAAAAACATAAAAAAAACCCCTCTGGGTCTTACTGTACATTGTTCCTCCTGCCTGGAAGGCACTTAGCACCAACCACCTCATAACCATATTTACCTGGCTAACTTTTCTTTTAATACTCAAATTAGAGACACAGTCCCTTCTCCTTCCTCCTCGCCTCCCATGAAATCTGTGTTTGGGTGATCCTCTCTATCTTCCTCAGCTGAGCTACTCCAATCATATTATTTTTTAAAAAATCTGCATTGCCATTATTTGTTTACATCCATGTCTCTCTATAAGAATCCGTAAGGTAGAGAAAAATGGGCATATTTAAACCTATAATAATGGTAATAATATCACTAATATAATGCTAACCACATGGTAGACCCTGTTATAAGCATTTGCTGGATGTTAATCCATGTAATCAATCCTCATAACACTGTGAGGTGGGCAGCTATTGCTGAAGTTGAATCAACATGACTCGGTGACAGATTGAATGTCGGGGTAGAGAAGAAGAAAGAATCACAGCTGGCTACCAGGTTTCTGACTGGAGCAAGTGGGCAAACAGTGGATGAAGGTGCCATCTACTGAGTTAAGGAATACAGGATGTATCAGAAGAAGAGTTTTGGTCAGTATAGGGGAAAGAAACTTTCAGTTTGGGGACTGCCATTCCTTTACCATTCTTTTATAACGAATGTTTCTAGAAGCTTTAAGAATATTGCAACAATTTTTTTTCTCTGATTGACAGGCATTTGGGAATACCACTGTTCACATCAGGAAAGCAGACTAACTTCCCAACATCTCTTTACTGGCTTGCTGGAAGCGAGGGCTATGTTCTTGGGACCTTGGCCTTTCTCTCACCTTATGCTCTGGTTTGAGGCTCCCAGAAGACAGCGAAGACACCATGGCCTTGCAGCCTTCAAACTCCTGCAGTGTGTGTGCCTCCTGGCCCTCACGTCCATCCCGCAGCAGGTGTGGGCACCCCCTTACAAGATAGGGGTGGTGGGCCCTTGGGCTTGTGATCCGTTGTTCTCAAAAGCTCTGCCTGAGGTTGCTGCTCAGTTAGCCACTGAGCGGATCAACAGGGACCCATCATTTGACCTGGGTTACTCTTTTGAATACGTGATTCTCAATGAAGACTGCCAGACTTCCAGAGCCCTTGCCAGTTTCATTTCTCACCACCAGATGGCCTCAGGATTTATTGGACCTGCCAATCCTGGCTACTGTGAGGCAGCCTCGCTCCTGGGAAACAGCTGGGACAAAGGGATTTTCTCTTGGGCTTGTGTGAATTATGAATTAGACAATAAAAATAGCTACCCGACCTTTTCTCGGACACTCCCTTCTCCCATCCGTGTGCTGGTAACTGTCATGAAATATTTCCAGTGGGCTCACGCTGGAGTCATTTCCTCAGATGAAGACATTTGGGTGCACACAGCCCATCGAGTTGCAAGTGCTCTTCAGAGCCAGGGCCTACCTGTAGGGGTCGTCCTGAGCACAGGACAAGACAGCCAAAGCATTCGGGAAGCTCTCGAGCAGATTCGCCAGGCTGACAGAATTCGCAGTGAGTGCTTTCTCCCAGCTGAGGTTTACATGTGGCTTTAGGGGAAAATAAATACTATAATCTCCAAAAGGTCTCCGACCCTTGCACCCTAGGATAGCACATCACTCCCCAGGTTTTCATGCATTTGCCCTCTTTCACTCACACTCGGGCTCAAAGGCTGGCCTGCTTCAACAGAGCCTATTGTATGAACTAAATAAACGTACACAGAACTTGGTGGTTAAAATGCCCTTGGGTGCCCGTGCCTACTCTCAGCACCTGGGTGGGGAAGACTGTAAGAGTGACTGTAGCTGCACACTCTCTATGCCCTTAGAACCCCAGTAGTTTCAGATCAGCCAAAGAGGGTTGCTCTTATGGCTCCATTTTTGTCTGATCTTGTTACCTATTTCATCACATTTCATATATACATCTCCCTTCTGTCCTCTGGCCCTCCCCCTCCCCCCAAAACCCCAGGGCTTATCTCTTTGCAGTACACAACTAGCTGATTTGGAGGGACCTAGCTGATAAATAGAAGCATATTAAAATGAGGAGACTGCCTACATTTTCACCTTTCCCCTTCCAAGAGAGGTTGATGTTCAAAGATGATTCTTGCAGAGACAATGGACAAAGTGTGAAGCAAAGGACTGACCCAGTGAAACTATCATCAACAGAGCGAGTTGGGTAGATTTGGGGGAAGACGAGTCCTTCCTAGTCCTCTTGAATCAGATGTCTCTTGTGCCCTTGTAACACTTGGTTTTGATATTTTCTATTCCAGCATTGTTTTGAAGATTTTATTTTATCTTTTAAATGTTTATTTGTATTTGAGAGAGAGAGAAAGAGAACAAGCAGGGGAGGGAAAGAGAGACGGAGACAGAATCTGAAACAGACTCCAGGTTCCCAGCTGTAAGCTGTCAGCACAGAGCCTCATGCGGGGCTCGAACTCACAAGCAGTGAGATCATGCCTTGAACCGAAGCTGGACGCTTAACTGACTAAGCCACCCCTTGAAGATCTTATTTTTTAAGTAACCTCTACACCTGATGTGGGGCTCAAACCCACAACCCCCAGATCAAGAGTCGCATGCTCATCTGACAGAGCCAGCCAGGCACCCCTCTATTCTAGCTTTTTAATCTCCACTTTACCTTTTTCTGGAAAGTGGCAGTGATTTGTGGGAATACTGCTGATGTCCCCATTGCAGCCACCCCACCACTTTAGACTGGACAGTTTAGCAAATACTTGTCAAATTGATTATTGCTAGGATTAGTCGTAGTCTCAGTCATTTCCTTACCATAACAATGGGTTTGTTAGAGAATGGCCCAGTTTAGCCTGGCCTATAAACAGAAGCCCATTTTAAGTTTCAAGTGTCCGCAGGATTGGACCATAATTATGATCATTATGGGAAGATGGGGGCAAGAGGTTTTAGTGTCAGGAAATACAGTAGTCTGTTTCCAGCTCCCTTCTACAAGATCCTATAATGTTAAGCAATCAGTGTGGCTCTGATTACTTCATAATAGAGCTTGATACTTTCAAAGCAGAGCACAGAATTATTTTGTAAAGATCTAAAACCATTTCCAGGGAAGAGTCATGCCAGAAACAGACTGACGTATTTAATATCATAACTTTATAATATGTTACAAATCTTCATGAATCCCAGTGTCTCCTGCAAGTTTACATTCCATGAGTGTTTCACATCCCACCCAATTCTAAATAGTATGCTGTTTGAAATGACACTTTGGCCTCTACTATGAAATGTTAAATAAATCCAGGTGCTGAAGCTCTTTGGGCTGTCAGTTTGAGAAAAGTTGGGAGTGAGTGCTCACCACCCACAAGTCCTTTGAGGCAGAGAGGTAGCAAATGTACATCGTGTTGCCCTGCTATTAGAGATCCGTTCCTTTAGGTAGTTGGTTCTCGCTCCGACTGCACATCAGAATTACCTGGATGTCTTTTCAAAATGACTGGTGCCAGAATGCCACCTCCAGAGGTTCTGGTGGTCTGCAGTGGGGTCCCAGCAAAGGCATTTTCAGTAGCTCCCCAGGTGTGTGGAAAATGCAGCCAGGGTTAAGAAGTACCTGCTTTAAGTTAAAGGAAATGCAAATAAATGTTCCTTACNCAGGACAGCAACAGGAAGTGAAGGAGGGACTCAGAAAGGGAGATAAAAGGGAGCAAAGACAAAGCTGTGCACTGCAGGATGTTGCCTCTGGTTTCTGACAAAGCAGGGCAGACTCAGAAGGGCCATACTGGGACCTCGTGACAGGAGTCCGCATGTGGGTAGGGGGAGAGGGCATGGCAATTGAGCCATCAGTTGG
>NW_027527804.1:1293537-1321807 GCF_008692635.1 Crocuta crocuta
TGGAGGCATCTGAGGCCTACCACAGCGGCGAGTGGGGCGTGACAGCAGGAGTTGCAGAAGGGCAGTTGAGTCCAAGTAAGGTAGGTTTGTTGCCTGGTGAGAGAAGTGTCTCAGCCAGCAGAAGCATGAGAAGCAGGATCCAGGGTAAATAGACTGAGTATCAGGACTTGAACCAAGCTACCGGGGGTACAGGGCACCTCTTCTGTCCCATCAGAAAGTGGGAGAGCGAAGGCGCCTGGGTGGCTCAGTCGTTAAGCATCTGACCTTGGCTCAGGTTGTGATCTCACAGTTCATGAGTTCGAGTCCCACATCGGGTAAGCACGGCACGAGCCCCAGGTGAGCCCCACTTCTCTCTCTCTCTCTCTCTCTCTCTCTCTCTGCCCTCGCTCACTTGTGCCCTCTCTCTCTCAAAAAGATAAAAAAAGAAAACGGAAAAAAAAGTGGGAGATCTGCTGAGAAACCAAGCCAGAGGCCAGTGAGTATAGACTGGGACAGCAGGGAGGTAAGAAAGTTTACAACACATCAAGCACAGAATATACCAGATCAAATCTCTGGCTCATTCTCTAGCCCCTCTCATCAGGTAGGACTGAGACTGCTAAAGTATTCCATAGCTGTGATCCGTCTTGATTGAAAAGGCACTGAGCTTTTCGTGTGACCTCAGCTGGACATGAGGCTACTTCTTACACTGTGGGCCCCTGNGGGGGATGTGAATGGGGAGAGAAAGCTCGTCTACTACTGTCTGGTGTGTCACTTCTCGTTTTTGTAAATTTATGTTTCCAATTAAGATGTATGCACCTTACTGGAGTCAGAAGAAATGTCTTTCTCAGCAACAGGTCTAAGTTGTGCTTACACAATACCGGGACAATGATAAAATTTACTAGTAAAGATGATAATAACAATAATAAAAGTTGTGGGCCCTTTGGAGGGGAAACAGCAGGGGTGTTATTAGATGAGGCCATAGAGACAATGAAAGCAACCATAATGCCACTTTACATGTGAACAGCTCTCTACAGTTTACAAGATATTTGCATATAGATAATCTCATTCCATCCTCAGGATTACCCAGAAGATAGGTATTTCCTTTCAAGTTTTACAACACCTGTGGATCTCACATAACAAGTAGGTAGGTGTAGGCATTATTAACAGCAAAGAATGGGGTAAATGAAGGCCCAGAGAAGGGGGGATTCACCCTCTCCCAGATTCTCAGCTCATTTCCTTTAGGCTTGCAAAGCAATTACCAATAACCTCTGTTTCTGGCGAAATCAAATAGGAGAGATCATAATCAAAGACAAAGGCCTCAATTTACAGTCAGTGCAGTCAGGGTTTGTCTACGTAATTAGGTAGGCTGTGCCCTGCACAAGAGGATCTAGCTGAGTGGGCATGAGGGCCCAAATCCAGTTCATTCTCCACTTAAACCACGAGCCCCGGTGGAAGTTTTGATCCAATGGCATAAAAGAGCATCCACTCACCAGGCAGAGCACCTGTTGGATGGCAATTTCCCAGAAGAGGTGCTTTTGCTAATTCTCACAAAGGCTAGCGGGAGGCCCAGCTAAAAAGCTCTTTAGAGAACTTTTCAAATGGCTATTTCCAGCCCTCCTCTCTTTTCCTCACCTTTTTGCCTATCAATGCTTGGCTCATTGTGAAATCCTTTCAATTTGGGCTTACCAGGTTGTTGAACCGTTGGGGATTCCTTTAAATCCTTTCAAATTGGGAATGCTTCATTACAATACGATATTTAGTAAATAGGGCACCGAGTGGTCTTCTCTTTTTTGTCCAAAATAAATACCTTGTTACTATGTTATTGCCAGGGACCTGGCTAGCCTCTTCCCATCTATTGAAGATTATTGTACATAAAAAAGACAAAAAAAGAATAGTAACGTTGGTAATAGCTAATCTTTACTGAGAGTTTCTTGTGTGCTAGTCATTTTGCAAGCGCTTTGTGTAGACCATCTCATTCAATTCTTGCAACAGCCCTATATAGTAAGGCTAACTATTATTTAACACACTTTATGGATGAGACTTTGGAGGCCGAAGGAGGTTAAATAACTTGCCTAATGTCACACAACTAGTGAATGGGAAAGCCTGCACGCAGGTTGGTCTGAAGCAGTGCCTCTCAAACCTTGGCGCTTACCAGAATCCCCTGGAGGGCTTGTTAAAACACAGATTGCATGATTCCTTCAACAGAGTTGCTGATTCAGGAAGGAGGGGCTCAAGAAGGGCCCCAGAATTTGCATTTTTAACCAATTCACAGTGGTGCTGATTTTGCTGGTCCAGGGATCACTCTTTGAGAAACACTGGTCTCGTGAAAGACTTAAACTCTATCGCCTCCTGTCTCCTTGAGGTACGTCCCTAGAGCATAGTCACTTGAGATCCTGGGTGCCATGGAGGGGGTATAATTCAACTTTTCCATTTTTCTTTCTTAATTCTTGGGCTCACTGATGGAATTCCCTTAAGTGCCTCAAGGTAGCAGGTGTTGGCCTTATTTTCCTACAGCAATAGCAACAGTGATGCTGATAATACTATGGCCAAGAACCTTAGTGTTGTTAGGGAATTTTTGTATAGGATTTGGTTTAGATAAATGTAAGTAATGTAAATGGTAACAGGACAACTTGCTTTCATCAATTGGCTCAATATCAGATAAAATGATTGAAGACCCAGAACAAGAGGAAATCTCTAAAGAGGCTTCCAGCATTTAAGAGGCCTTATCTGGACAGCAGTTTAAAAGCGTTGAGGAAAATGTATGTTGCAAGGTGTGGAGAAATATTAAAAACTTATCTCAAGCTGGGTGGCAATAAATGCACTTGCAGTGCCAGTTTTATTAAGTATGAGAAAACACGATCTGATGTGGGCAAAATGGCCATTAAAGGTAATGTGTGTCTTCCATCATGCTGAGCTTCTTGCACCGGTTCAACACTGGTGGCAGGTACCTAAGTGGTGGTCTCTGGAGAGACAAAAATGCATGTGGGTGGATATCTTCAGCTGATACAAATGGTCACACATCGCCTAGTTGATACAAATGGTCACACATCGCCTAGTGCAGTGTTCTTAAGTTGTGCTTTCAAGGCCTCCTGCACCTAATCACACTGGAGGACAGAGCTGGGAAAGCTGCAGATTCCAGAGCCTCCCTCTCTCTTCTTATGCATCCATTTTATAGACTGCCTTGGAAGAAAGTGGAGAGGAAGAGGGTCTGAATGTACTTCTTTCACTGTATGGCCAGATGGTTGACTCCTGGGGGAATGTGAGACTTGGGATAAATCACAGAGCATGCTTCCCCCTCTCTCAACACTAATTAAAATGAAATAGGTTAAAATCAATGCCAGTGATGGGAAATGTCACAAAAGGGCTAAAATGAAGATAAAGAACCATTGAACTGGGGTGGGGGGTTCTGTGGGTTAGGAGCAATACTGCAGGCTCACAATGGGAATATGACTCCTAAGGACTTCTTCAGCACTAGCTAGTAGAACCATTTCCATTTCACAAGGTATGAGAGTGGGCCCAGTTTCCTCCACTAAGGACTCTATAGCCAGTAATCTGTGAGAAATAAAAAAGTGAATTTTGCCTTTCGAGAAACACTCAAGGAAATATCAGACAGAGTATGTCCATATGGGAAGAAAAGGAGAAGTTGAGCAACTTTGTATTTGGCTTCTCCTGGAGTTGCATAACATGTCTTGCTTCTAGTGTTGAGGATGAAAGAGATGGTCCTGGATGGCCTGCCATAATAGGTACCACATGAAGACATAGCTGCTGGATGTCTTTTAAAAAAATGTTTATTTATTTTGAGAGAGACAGAGAGAGAGAGAGAAAGAGAGACGGCACAAGTGCACGGGGAGGAGGTGAGGAGCAGAGAGAGAGGGAGAGAGAGAGAATCCTAAGCAGGTTCCACACTGTCAGCACAGAGCCTGATGCAGGGTTTGATCTCACAAATCGTGAGATCAGGGCCTGAGCCAAAATCAAGAGTCAGATGCTTAACCAATTGAGCCATCCAGGTGCCCCATACATGCTAGATGTCTTGAGTGGGGCTCAGAAAGCTCAGAGAAAGTGCTAAGATCATATCCTAGTGAGATGGTATCTCAGGTGGATGTATCTACTGGTCCTTGTGTTGGCTATAGAGTGTCTGACTGTTAACAATCAGGAAGGAAACTTAAAAATTAGTATTATTCAGTGATCACTCATTGAGCCAGGCCTTGTCTAGGATTTAAGGTTTCTGTCTACTTTAAGGTTTCTGTCTACTAATCCTTTCCTGACAACAACTTACAGGTAAAATCCCATTTTAATGAATGTAATTTTCAGATAATAAAGCTATTTAGTAAAACCATCATGTAGAACAGATGCATCCACAAATCCCTGTTCACAAAGCACTCAATCTATTAAATTAAGATGCTGTTGTTTGAATTCAGTATTGATGCTTTCTACTTTAGTCATGTTCAATGACAAGGTCTTACCATGCAAGAAATGGAGGAGCCTGTGATCATACCCTCTCAATGCTTCCATTTTCTCATCTGAAAAATAATGGGGGAATGAGAGGAACTAGTAGGTCTCAAAGAGTCTTTCCAGTTATAAAAATTCTGACTCTTTGCCTGAAGTGTCCTTAGTATGCCAATGAAAGAAATACCACAACAAGAGATTAAGGTAGACGGTAAGGTCTTGAGCATGGTTAATGACTCTAAGCATTAAGGACAAGAATGGTAGAATTTACCCGCCCACCAAATATCACTTCAAATCGTTCCTCCATAGGAACAATCTGAATATGTCCATGCCTCACACCTCAAGGAACCCAAAAATTCTCTGAATTTTTCAGCCGTTGGCTTTAACAATGTCCATTGGGTTCCTCATATGCACCGGGATACAGAGATAAATAAGGCACAGTCCTTGACCTCAAGGAGCTCACAGTTTCATAGTAGAAGTTGACATAAATAAATAAGGGCAATAAATCTTGTAAGTGCCATGATTGAAGTCAGTTCAGAGTAGGATGGGGCTCCCCGCCAGTGAGAGTGCCCTGGAAAAATTCTTGTCAGATGGAGATTTGTCTGTAGGAAGCTTATTGTGGGAATGCTTTCAAGAACAACACTTGTGAGGGAAAGAAAGCAGTAGAATGAGGCAGAGAGAACTGAACAGTCATATCATCACATCAAAGGCCTCAGCCAGTACCCAGTGGGAACTCTGGGCTGGGATGGCTCTTCAGAGTTGTCCAGAATTGAGGTGAGGAAGGAGTCAGCCTCTATGCCCCCATGTCGACCAGTCATTGGATACAGGCTGAGGCACAGAGAGGGGTACAATGTGATAATAATTGCTTGACAGCCAGCTTGTCAGGGGAAAATAGCCTTGATTGGTAACGTTTGCTGATTTCCATGGAGTGATTTCCATAATCACTCCCACCATGCCCAATTTCAAGTTACCAGTCTGACACTAATAAGGGCACAAAATCCCGGAAAATTTAACCACAAGCTCTTGGGAACTAGCGCAAGCCAGCCCTAGTGCACTTCTGAGTGGCTGTGACCTTGTGTGGCTCTTCTCAGCTGAGGGCAATTCTTAGAGAGGTGTTAGATATAATCTCCTAAGCCCCAGCCCCAGGAGCTGGGAGAACAAGTGCTTCAGTCACAAAGGGGGTGCATCTGGGTGGTACATCACAGCACCCAATACACACAGTGTATGTTATAGTATCCGCTGTATTTCAACCAAAACAAATCACTTAATTCCATGTAACATATTCCATCTAGTGAAGTAATATTAATATTCCTTGAAATACAGTAAATGAAATTTTATCTCTTTTGGGTAATCTTGGTCAAGTCACCTAATCTCTGTTTTTGTAGAGGGAAGATGCCAATAGTGAGTAACTTGCTGGTAGACTGGCCAACTACCTAAAAGGCCTCACTTAACTCATTTTTCCCCCCCAATGGACCTGTTACTGGACTAATCTGACCAAACAGATTCATGTTTAATGGTGAAAACAAATTTAGGGAGTTAGATGTCTTTGATTCTAGTTTGTCCTTTTTTTATTTAATTTTTTTAATGTTTTATTTATTTCTGAGAGAGAGAGAGAGAGAGAGAGAGAGAGAGAGCAGGGGAGGGTCAGAGACAGAGGGAGACACAGAATCTGAAAGAGGCTCCAGGCTCTGAGCTCTCTGTCAGCACAGAGCCCAACGCGGGGCTCCAACCCACGCATTGTGAGATCATAACCTGAGCTGAAGTCGGACGCTTAACTGAGTGAGCCACCCAAGCACCCCTAGTTTGTCCTTTTAAATCCAGCGCTCACCTTGTCAAACCTCTCTGGCACTCCATTTCCCCATTATGCAATGTGTGCTTATGAACAAAGGAGGCTGAATTCCTAGTGTGGCTCATGAACTATCTCCAAAGATATCCCAGAATATTTGAAGAAAGATTTGAGCATCAGAATACATGTAAAACCTCTTAGGGCAATTAGGGCAATTATATTGAAAAAAACTAATGGTCATTTGAAAACTCAGGTTATGGTGTGTGTGTGTGTGTGTGTGTGTGTGTGTGTGTGATTTAAATCATCTTCATAAATTTCTANAAATTATCTTCATAACTTGCTAGTTACACTTTAGAAAACTGAAAGTTATCATCTGTAGGTCAAACAGGAAAATTTCTGGGGGTATTTAACCAGTGTAAAAAAGGTTTCTGAAAACAGATGATGAAATATGTAAATGCCAAAGACCAGTCATTGAACGTAGTTAAGCATGCTCGGTTCCTGAGATTAAAGATTCTGTGCAAGCACGTATAATTAATATTTACCAATAGTAATAGGACCTTTGCCTTTCTGCAAGGAGCTCAGAATACTTGCCAGGCATTATCTAATTAAACTACTCAACGTACCTGTGAAATGCTTTGGAATCTACATTTTAAAGATGTGGGCATTGAAGCACAAGTGGGCTTAAACTAAACTCATTTAGCATGCCAAGGGCGAAATTGGATAGAAGACTTTCAGTCTCATGATCTTGCTGCCATTCTTCAACCGTGGCCTCCTCTAATCCACTCTGTTCTAGCATAGCTTTGCCAAACAACATACTTTCATAAGTCAGGGAAGAATTAAAGAAGAGTGCAAAGTAATTCCAATTATAGGATAGTTAGGTTTTTAAAAGTTGAGCATATCACCCACAATATTATTGGCATTTACAGGAGAGTGTGAGTTAGTGCCATTCACTGCCTCTAATGGCCATGGTAAAGGTGGGAACAGTTGTGCAAAATCTATCGGAATGTATGTTTGCTGGAGCTGGGCAATAAACAGCAACAGTAACTATGAGAGTCTTTCCTATCCTCTCCCTCTAGGCTTCTTATTCTTAGGTATAATAATAGCTACAATTTTTTTAGTGCCATGTACTAAGCCCATTATACGAATCGCTCCTTCAATCATCACTACCACCTCATGAAGTACATATATATGATCTCCATTTTATAAATGAGGCAAGGAGAGATAAAGCGATTTACCTAAGGGTATATAGCTAACAATAACTAGTGATGTTAAGGTATAAGCCTGAGTCTTCTGATTCCATAGTCTCTTCATTATGTTCATTATGCTACCTTTCATTTGCTATAGTTGTTTTTATTCCTGTCTAGTATTAGGCTCTGCAGGCTACAGATCTATCTGTATTGTCTCTATCCCTAATCCAGAGACCCTGAGCAAAGCCTTAGCTCAGGGCTTCAACATCTTGATCATCTTAGCAGCATAAGATAAAAATAATTTAGCAATTGGTTATAACATATTTAGTTATGTCCCCTGGTATGTGGTTTTTGGAAGTATATTTTACTAATCTATTACTGCCATAACCTCCCTGCTTTGTTGGTTTCAGTGATCATCATGTGTATGCATTCGGCTTTGATTGGGGGAGAGACTCAGACGCATCTCTTGGAATGGGCTCATGATCTGAAAATGACTGATGGAACCTATGTCTTTGTTCCTTATGATGCCCTGCTCTACAGTTTACCTTATAAGCATACCCCCTACCAGGTCCTGAGGAACAATCCAAAATTCCGGGAAGCTTATGATGCCGTGTTGACCATTACAGTGGAGTCCCAAGAAAAGACCTTCTTCCAAGCCTATACTGAGGCAGCAGCTAGACGTGAAGTTCCTGAGAAACTGGACTCAGATCAAGTAAGTGCAGATTCACAAGTTATCATAAACAAAGGCCCTCAAAAATCAGGAAGCTAAATAACATTTCTACCAAGAGCCTCTATTCCATATGAAGCCCAATCAAGAGCAGGCAGCCACACACAAATTAAAAACACCTTTTGTTTGCAGAAAACGTTTATAAAACAAAGACACAATGCCAGAGAATTTTTTTTATTGTCAAGCCGCCCACAATGACAGCATGCAGCTATGAAGAATAAATAAAATATACTTAAGAACAGGGAAACAAAGCTTTCATATATACTAGTGCTGTTCAAGGAGGCTAGAGAGAAGTCATACTTCTGACACAAGTTCAACTATCTTGAATAGTTTTAAGTCTATTCAAAGACAAGAGAGCTGGTATAATGAGATTATATTAACTTTATTATTGAGAGAAGTGGTATTCTGTTTGGAGGCATTCAAGCTTCCCAATACTGAATCGGAGGATTACCCAGACTTTTCCATCTGGTCCCCCAGCATGGCAGGACCACCACATATTCCTGCATCATGTGGCATGCCTTCTGTAAAATGTACAGCCTGGAGTAGCATAGTGCAGTGTTTCCTATAGGTAGCTGGGTCCCATGAGAAAGATATTAGGACAAACTGGGCTACACATGCTTAGTTCTCCTTCCAAATTAACCAGTCAGATTAAGTCACTCCTTCTTTGTGGGAAGGAATGAGTAAGGGGTTAAAAAGAGTTCAGGTGGGGTTTTGTTATTATTGTTTTGTTGTTGTTGTTGTTGTTGTTTTTGCTAGGAGAGCTATCTCGGTATGAAAGGAATCATTTGGAGTGGGGAAGAATTCCTCCTTTCTAATATGCAAGATGTAACATTTACACGTGTATGAATGAATATATGTATAAACATATTTCATATTCAAATCACAGACACTTAAGGGCTAGAGGAAGCTAAAGAAGTGGACAGGGGACCAGGGTGCCTGTGTGGCTCAGTCGGTTAAGCATCCAACTCTTGATTTTGGCTCACGTCATGATCTCATGGTTTGTGAATTCAAGACCCTCATTGGGCTCTGACAGCGCAGAGACTCCTTGACATCCTCTTTCTCTCCCTCTCTTTTGGCCCCTCCGCTGCTCATGCATGCTCTCTCTCTCTCTCAAAATAAATAAACTTAAAATCTCAAAAAAAAAAAAACAAAAGGAAATAGACAGGGGAAGAAAGCAGAGAAAGGAATGGACAGCAAAAACAAAAACAAAGAAGAAACATACAAAGAAGATAAGGAATATGAGAAGATGGAGAGGCCAAAGATATCACTTAGATTTGAAAAAATACAGAGGGGGTTGTTACAGGTTGGAGGCCAGATGTAGGAGAAAGTAGTCATTTTCAGAACTATTTAGAAGAACACATAAGCAGGATGAAAAGTTCTAGCATCTGCTAGCATACTGTATCAGTTACAAAGCCTCTGGCTGCAAGTAATAGACTGTTCAAAACAAAATGGCCTAAGTAAAACTTTTTTTTCAAAATTTGAAGGAATGGAAGCTCNGAGTCTGTTAATTCATCAGCTCAATGATGGTATCATTGAACCAGGCTCTACTCAGCTTTCCACTTTATGAACCATAATGTACTATCTTGACATCATGATTTGGTTGGTCTCATGGTCCCATAATGGCTGCCACAGTTCCATACATCACATATTATAGGTCGAACTATCTACAGATAAAAATGGGGAATGTTCCTTTTTTGTGCCCCTTTTTAAGAGTGAGGAAATCTTTCCCAGAATCTCCTCAAGCAGACTTCTCTCCACACTTTCCTGATCACATTCGTGTTTCATATGCATACCTAAATCAATAGTTTAGAAAGAGGAACAAGACCATCATGATTGACCCTATGGCTGCTGGAAAAATGTGAACAGAATTGAGATTCTGTTAGCAGGGAAGAAGGCATCTGATTGTGTCTGACACTCACATTCTCCATGATATTCTCCTTTTTATCCACCCTTTATTTTTTTTATCCTGTGGACTGCTTGTCTCTCTGAACAAATGATTCAGATAAAACTTAGGTTTACTTTAAGTATTGATAACAAAGATGTTGCTGATTCTTGTTCTAATAAAAAAAAGTAGCAGAGATATTAACAGTACTGATTTGGAACGTTATTGCTACTGATATCTTTAAAATAAATCTTCTTTTAGGAGACACACATATTTAAAAACAAATGGTCACTTTAGTCAAGAATTGCAAGAATCCCACAAATTGTGCAAGAATGGTTGCTCAAACCATTTGTTTGATATATTTATCGGCAAGCAAAAAGATGGTGAATTTTTTCTTAATTTTTAAAAATGTTTTATTTATTTTTGGAAGAGAGAGAGAGAGAGAAGACAGGGGGGCAGAAAGAGGAAGACATAGAACCCAAAGCAGGTTCCAGGCTCCAAGATGTCAACACAGAGCCCGACGCAGGGCTTGAACTCATGAACTTGAGCTGAAGTCAGATGCCTAACCGACTGAGCCACCCAGGCACCCCGAGATGGTGAATTTTTGTACTTTTTAGCCGATTATATGGCACCATGTCGATACAGACTGTCTTTTTAATTTAATCACAAAATTGAGGGAAGGAGAAAGGTGTGTGTGTGTGTGTGTGCGCGTGCACACATTGTACATATATATGAACAGATATTTTGATACAGAAACTCAGATCTTCTTTTAATATTTGATCTAATCTCTTTGAGCTTGTGGAAAGCATAAGGTAATTAAGGCAAAAAGAAAAAAAAAGACGCCATTATCTTGGTTGCTAGGCAGCCTCTACTCTGCTTTAGACAAGAAAATAGAGCTAAAACTAAGAATCTAGATCTTATAAAATAGCTTGTTTGGATGCATTTCCACCCCCACTTTGCAGGTGCTTAGGCTATACCTTCATAACCAAAGACTGATAGAAGGATGAGACAGTTATCTTCACATTTATGATAAACAAAACCTCATTTTCCTTAAATTATTTTGCTAAATTTTTGAAAGCTGCAGTATAACAGAAAGAGTATATGATAAGGTTTTAGACAAACATGAGTTTGAATCCCAGCTCTCACTCTTGCTAGCTGTGTGTTCTCGAGCAAATAATTATACTTTTTTGAGTCTCAGTTTTCCCGTCTATAAAATGGGTTAGTGATCTACATCTTCTAGGATGATTGCAAAGACTAAACAAAGTCACACGTGTAAAGTAACTAGCAGAATGTGTAGCTCACAGCTACCTTCCCTTCCACTTTTTATTCCGTGGGGCCAGATTGACCTTATCATCCAAGTCATCATGAGCTCCCTACTCTTGCTGTTTTCTGATTACTGGCAGAGAATCTCTCAATAGTCTCAGCTTTTAGATTATTTTGCTTTCAGAATTCCAAATGGCATTTTCTTAGATCAAATTATGTAATTCATTGTTTGCTTGTCCCTGGGTTCCTGTTATTTTTCCTGTGTTCATTCAAAAGATCAACAACTATTTACTGAGCACCTTCCATGTGCCATGTACTATGTTGAACTCCAGATAGAACAGTAAGCAAGATTTTTGTCAGTGGTATGTTGGAGCCAGTTTACAAAAGCTGACTGTGTGCATCTTTTCCCAATTTTCTATTTAGTGACATCATGTTGGTAGCTAGAAATTAGGCATTGGGAATATTTACACCACAGAAATTGGTAAATAATACAAGAGGTTCTTTTTTTCTTCTCGTAGAGTTAAACATTTACTAGTCCATCACTTGTTCCTGATCTTATGGGGCTTAAATTCTAGTGAGAGAGACAGTTAGCAAATGAATAAACAAATATATAAAAAACATGGCTGTATGTCTCTCTTGCCCAATAACTTCCAGTGGAATTGAAATGTCTCTAGATGGGCTATATTGTCTATAGCAGTGGTTTGTAATCTTTTTAATTTATGACTTTACTTCTTTAAAAAGTAAAAACAAAGACTGTCAAAGTGATATGTGCGCATACTTTTAAAGGTCAAGAAATCCTAAAAAGTTTGTGTCAACAACAAAGCAGTCCCTAGGGCTCCCTCCCACCTTTCATCAGGAACAACCATTTTTTTGTCTTTTAGCTCTTTATTCCGGTATTTACCTCTGGGTTGTTGACTTTCTGTTATAGTTGAGGATTTTTAGCTCTTATATACTTCCTTTCCCTCCTTCAAACCTTCAATATAATTCTGCCAAAATTTTTAGTTAAATTCATATTTGGTGTTTCTAATATTATACCTATCTAAATATCAATCGTTGCTGATCCGTGTGGTATACTAGGTTCATTCATTCATTCATTCATTCATTCATTCATTCATTTCCCATGTAACTTTTGATTTTTACTGGGGTTAATAATTACTTTATTTTGGGGGCACCTGGGTGGCTCAGTCAGTTAGGCATCCGACTTCAGCTCAGGTCATGCTCTCACAGTTTGTGGGTTTGAGCCCTGTGTCAGGCACTGTGCTGACAGCTCAGAGCCTGGAGCCTGCTTCAGATTCTGTGTCTCCCTCTCTCTCTGCTCCTCCCTCACTCATGCTCTGTTTCTCTCCATCTCTCAAACATGAATAAACATTAACAAATTTTTAAATAATTGCTTTGTTTTTAAATTTGTTTACCTGAATTTGAATTTCAAAGTCTTTCCACACTGTTTGATAAAGCTGTAGAATTCCTGCAGAACAAATTTTATACATGGTTAAAACCCTTTCTCAATTTCATTTGTTTTTCCTGAGGCTCTCTGTCTTCCTGTTCCAATCTAAACTTATTGCTCTCTAAAGCTTCTGCACAATTATTATGCTAAGATCTCCCTTTTCATCACCCTGGAAGGTCCCTTTCTCTTTTTTCTGTGCTGAAACCACTATTTCATTAATCTCGTGACTCCCCCCCCCACCTTTTTTTTAGTTTACTGTCTTGTTCTGGTGGAGCACATTCTCTAGTGAGAAAGGTACACAGAAGGTAATTTTTTTTAAATTTTGCATGTCTGAAAGTCATTATTCCAATCTCACTATTGATTGATAGTTTGAGTATATAAATCTAGGTTAAAAAATCATTTTCCCTGGGGCACCTAGTTGGCTCAGTTGGAGGAGCATATGACTCTTGATCTTGGGGTTGTGAGTTTGAGCCTCACATTGGGTGTAGAGATTACTTAAAATAAATAAATAAAATTTTAAAAAATCATTATCCCTTAACACTTTAAGGACATGGCATTTTGTCTTCTAATTTCCATTGTTGGCATTGACAACTCTAATGCCATTGTTATTACTGATTCTTTGATGCAACCTGTTTTCACTACTTCCCATCTCTCCCGGAAGCTTTTAAGATTATCACTTTATTTTTGATGTTATGAAATGTCATGATGATGTTTGGATCTTTGACATATATTATGCAGTATCTATTGTTGGGCCTTTAAATCTATTCCACATGGAAAATTTTTGTATATTAATTATTTGATAATTTCCTTAACAACATTGTCTTTGTTCTCTCTGGAAATACTATTAGTTGTTTATAGGATTGTCTGGGTTGATTTTTTAATTGTCTAATTATTTCTCTTGTATCATCCATTGTTTCGTTATTAGTTATTCTTCCTAAAATAGTGCCTCAACTTTGCATTCTCTTTTGCTGATTAAAAAAAATCTTTTTGCTATCAAACTGTTAATTTCCAAGTGTTGATCTTTGTTGTTTGATTATTCTATTTTCATGGCAACCTGCTTTTATTTTGTAAATATAGTATTTTATCTTACTTCCTGGCAGATATTCATTGTGCTTTCTTTGAAGTTTTTTTTGTTTTTTTTTTCCTGCTCTCTGTGTTTTTCTTCATTTCTAATTTTTCATGCTTCTTTGTTTTGGTCTTTCTATTTCATGCTGGAAGCTTTCCTTAATTCTCTGGTGATCTTGGCTGTCCATATTTAAGAATGAAGCTCTAGGGGCACCTGGGTGGCTCAGTCGGTTGAACATCCAGCTTCAGCTCAAGTCATGATCTCACAGTTTGTGAGTTCAAGCCCTGCATCAGGCTCTGTGCTAACAGCTCAGAGCCTCGACCCTGCTTCAGATTCTGTGTGTGTGTCTCTCTCTCTACCCTTCCCCCGCTCAAGCTCAGTCTCTGTCTCTCTCTCAAAAATAAATAAATATTTAAAAAGATTTTAAAAATAATGAAGCTCTAAACAGAGCTGAAGAGTTGAAGTTGTATGGACATCACATGTTTGTTGGCCAGTGGTCTTCAATATAGAGAAAGTGGCTACCCAGCTGGGCTTGTTTGTCAATATATGCAGATCTTGCCTCTTGGGCTACACTTTCTTCAGAGAAGAATATGCCAATCTCCTTGGGAGTCATAATCTTGGCTGTCTCTAGGAGTCATGTTAGGGGAAGGAGACTGCGACTCTCATTATTAAGTATAAAGACATTAACTTCATCATTGTTTTTGGTGGCCCACCTAACGTCTACCTTCCTTTGGAGTACATGTCCTAGCTCTGGAACTGTTCTGAATCAATTTAACCTGTTTCCTGCAGGAATCTGGCTTTCCTCAATAGAGGTGGGGATGATGGATGTCGAACTACTCCTTATATAGCCATTCATACAGCTGTCCCTCCTTTAGAGCTGTGCCTCACTCCCACTTCTATAGTACTTGATGCCTCTAATTCCTAAGCCTTTCTGGGACTCTCAGGGGGAAAATCTGCTTGTTGCTTACCTATATTCCCCTCTTCGGGTACTTAGGTTTAATCACCCTCCACTCTGTTAAATCAGTTACCACTTTCAATCTTCATATCCTGTGGTTCTGAGTTACAGACGTCTCCTATTACTAACACATATGGAGAGTTACGGTTTCTGTTCCTTGTTCTCCTTGTTTGGGAGTGATATTTGGGAGGAGGAAGAGTGAAGAAAAAAAATCTTGATTTCACTATCTGTAATCAGGAAGTTATGAAGGATAAAAGAAGTCACAAAAAAAGTTATTGGTGGATCTACCATAGTCAACTAATTAATTTAGCAAGTATTTATTAAGCTCAGATAATGACATGGTAGTTAGGAGCATGGGCTTTGAAGGCAGAGTGCTGTATATTTATGTAAGTTCTCTGTATCTTTTCAGATTATTTTATTTTATTTCATTTTTAAATGTTTACTTATTTTTGAGAGACAGAGTGCGAGCAGAGGAAGGGAAGAGAGAGAGGGAAACACAGAATTCATAGCAGGCTTAAGGCTCCGAGCTATTATCACAGAGCCCAATGTGAAGCTCAAACCCATGGACTGTGACATCATGACCTGAGCTGAAATCGGACACCCAACCGAATGAGCCACCCAGGTGCCCCACCGTTTCATTATTTCAAATTAGGAATAATAACATACTTACCTCATAGAGTTGTTGTGAGGATTAAATGAGTTAATACACATAAAGAGCCTGCCTGGCACCTAGTAATCCCTCAATAAATATGTTTATTCTTAGTGGTATTAGCGTTGTTCTTTTTATTATTACTAGGCATGCTGCAGGTGATATCACAGAGAACAAAATAGAAATGAAGTCTACCCTCATAAAGGGGAACAGTTTCATCATTTCAGGGTGCTAAGAACACTGGGTCTAAAATAGGACTTTTTGGGGTGCCCGGGTGGCTCCGTTTGTTAAGCATCAGACTCTTGATTTCAGCTCACATCATGATCTCATGATTCATGAGTTCAAGGCCACATTGGGTTCCCCGCTGACAGTGTGGAGGCTGCTTGGGATCCTCTCTCTCTGTCCCTCTCTCTCTGCTCTTCTGCTTAAAACACCANCAAAATAAATAAATTAAAAAAATAAAATAAAGTTGGGACTTTTAGGTGCACCTGACTGGCTCTGTCAGTGGAGCATGTGACTCTTGATCTTGGGGTTGTTTGAGCCCCGCACTGGGTGTTGAGATTTCTTTACAAATAAAAAAAATCTTTAAAAATTAAATAAAATTGGGACATTTACTTATTGGTCACAATTCAAGACTGGAATGAGGTACTTGAACACTACATTTCCAGGATGATATTACCAGAGTTATGTGCTCCTCTTCTGAAATGCAAACAATAGCAGCTATCATGTATTTTGTGCCTACTCTGTACCAGCTAGTTAACATAAATGGGCTCATCAAATCCTCAGATCAAGCCTACAAATTAGGTATTATTATCTCTATTTTATGGATGATGAAACTGAGGCTCAGGGTAACCTGTCCAAGGTCATACAACTGGCAAGTGGCAGAGCTGGGATTTCAACACTAATCTGCTACCGGAACCTGACCATTTAACCACACATTAGCCTTTCAAAAAATCACACGGTGTCCCATATCTGATGATTTACTCATTAGAGTAACGAGTCCTATGAGGACTCATGGAAAGAGAACAACAAATCGGAATGGAGAGATTAGGTGGGGGGAGAAGCCAGTGACAAACTTCCTAAATTAGTCTCAGGATGATTGGGCAAGGATTATCTCTTTGTGCCTTAAAGTTTTGGCACAAAATAGACTTCTGAAATAAAGTCTTAGTGCCTGCATCCTTTACTTTTGCTGTATGCTGGTGTTCAGTAAAATTCTATTGGCTACAAATACGTATTGCTGGAACACACGTTTTGGATAATTTTTTCAAATGTGGCCTTATTCGACTAAACAAAGGAAATCCTCTGGATTTTGCAGCAAGCTCTGGGGGGACCTTAGGCTCCTGCAACTATTGTTTTCTATTATCTTAAATAAAGGTGACTGGAAGGGGGATGGTAGGCTGAAGGGGATGTGGTTAGCACTGAAAGAAGCATTCCAGGATAGGGCCCATGAGACAGCTATCAGAAAATGTTGCCTTCAGCTTGCAGTGGCTACAATTGTCTTTGTGCATCATTCAATAAAAAATAAAGGTAATGTGTTCATGAGTATCATATTGAACAGATTGGGTTATTAGCCATTTCTTGGCAAAATCCAAGGGTTGAAATCATTCATTGTTGGAGGTACTACCTTTAATAACAGGAACTCAATTACCATTTGGTTTCTTGTTTTCTGCATGTGCCTTGCTTTTTGTTCAAAAGTGATGTAAAAAAAAGTGACGTTGCCATTTTGTCCTTCAAATGCTATTTTCCAACCCATGTGTGTTTCAATGTATGCTTCTAAAGACAAAATGCCTTGGAAACCAGTTTTGTGTCTTTCAAGGCACAGTAAATCTGAACTGATGATAGTCAGCTTAACAACAGCATGAGCCATTAAATTGAACAAATTCAAAAATCACTGCTCCTGACCCAGACCGTGTTCTCTGTGATACCAAACTCCAAAAAGCCTACGGTAGAGCCAGCTAATGTTACTGAATAACAGTCAAGGGTAAGTTTCTACTGTCTTTCATTCATTCATAATTCATTCGATCAGGTTCAGATCTACACAACAGGCAAAAAGAAAAGACTGAGTCATGAATTGTTTCACCATTCTGGGCTGTAATGCCAACATGGCCCTGTGCCTGACAGAGGCTCTTGCCAATCCTGTCTTACTTCTTTGGAGCTGTAGTCAGAAGCCAGGACAGAGGCTGGGGGTAGTATCTTTTCTTCCCCTGTCCCACCTTCTACCTCTTCTTTTTCTCATTATTTGCAGCAGCTGAAGCTGGAGACCTTTCGTGACCAATGCTAATAGACTGTGCCTCTGACTTATGGGAAGGGGCG
Source organism: Crocuta crocuta (assembly GCF_008692635.1). Classification (NCBI taxonomy): domain Eukaryota; kingdom Metazoa; phylum Chordata; class Mammalia; order Carnivora; family Hyaenidae; genus Crocuta; species Crocuta crocuta. The sequence continues at coordinate 1,311,235 of NW_027527804.1, forward strand.
ATTTCTACTGCTGAAGGGCACAGTGGGTGAAACAACACAAACCAACTGGAGCACANTTTTTTTTTCCTAAAGTTTCTATTATTTATTTTGAGAGAGAGTGAGAGAGAGCATGCGAGCAGGGAGAGAGGGGTGAAGAGAGTGAGAGAGGGCCAGAGAGAAAGGGAGAGAGGGAATCCCAAGCAGGCTCCATGCTGTCAATGCAGAGCCGGACCTGGGGCTTGATCTCATGAACTGTGAGATCATGACCTGAGCCAAAATCAAGTCAGGTGCTCTACCCACTGAGCCACACAGGTGTCCACAGTTCTTTTGCACCCGAATGCCACTGTTACAACTATGCCCTTTCCTTGAGCTTCAGGTCCCTCTACCATACTTTTTGGCTGTGGGTGTGTGGGCATGCATTTGTGTGCATGCGTGCGTGCGTGTGTGCGTGCGTGGGTGCGTGTGTGTGTGTGTGCGTGTGTGCGATATGGTGGAAGCTAGAGACTCCTGAAAAACAGGCTTCAGGTTTCACTCATCCTGGAGAGTTGCTGTCAGTCAGCTCTAACAGGGGTCAATCGAAGAACACAAAGGGCAATATAGCCTGGCCAGCTCAAAACCCTTTGAGATGGGTCAACTCAGAGGTGAGGGTGTTATTTTTAATAGTTTCAATCTTTGCTTTTGGCTGCAGGTAGATGCACTCTCTTTCCCAGAAGGCTCTGTGCCTTTCAAAACAGAATACTAGCATTTTCTCTGCTTTCAGGGGCCTCCTGCCCTGTGGGGTTTTTTTTTTTTTTTTACTCATTTGTTTTACTAGTATTTATTTTTTACCCCACCTTCCAGCCTTAACTTATTGTCATAACCTACCAAAGCCCCAGAAAACAGGCAGGCTCTTGCAGAAATCTTAAAGACAATTAAATGGACCATAAAGGGAGAGTTAGTGAAAACTCTTCAAGGGACCTTGGTGTATGCTAGGCAGCTAAGTGCGGATGCCTTGGTGGCAGCACATGCCATCCATTCCCCACGTCTATTTCTTTTTTAAAAATTTTAAAAATATTTTTATTTATTTTGAGAGACAGAACATGAGTGGGGGAGGGGTAGAGAGAGAGGGAGACACAATCCGAAGCAGTCTCCAGGCCCTGAGCTGTCAGCACAGACCCCAATGTGGGGCTAGAACTCACAAACCACAAGATAGTGACCTGAGCTGAAGTTGGATGCTTCACTGACTGAACCACCCAGGCACCCCTCCCCATGCCTATTTCTATAGTGCGTGTTAAGGCAGAGCAGTGAAGAGAGATCATTGGAAAAATAGGAGACCGAAGTGTTAATTTCTCTGCTTTAGTTAGCTCTGTTATCTGGAGCAAGGTTTTNCAGCACAGAGCCCAATGTGGGGCTCAAACCCATGAGCCCTGAGATCATGACCTGAGATGAAGTCGGAAGCTTAATCAACTGAGTCACGCAGGCACCCCAGAATGGAGTAGCTTTTAACAAATTGGGGGAAGACTCCTAGAAGAAGCAGAAAGACTTGAGGTGAAAATCAGGAGCTCGATTGTGGGTACTCTGAAATTTGACATCCAGGTAAAAATAGCAGAATGGGCAGTTGACTTTTGAGTCTGGAATTGAGGAAACAGGTCTGAGCTGGAAGCATAAATCTGAGATTTATGGCATAGATGTGACACTTAAAGCAATGAGACCAGATCACCAAAGGAATGAGTGTTGATATAGCAGAGGATTAAGGACTGAACTGTTTAACATTCTAATGTTAAAAGATCAGAGAGATGAAGAAAAAAACCATGGACAGTCCAAACAAAAATGTCTGCAAGCTAAATTTGCTCCCCATACTAGACCAGGTGTTGGGAAATTTCACAGAAGTTCATACTGATAAAAGACCACAGGTAACACCTATTTCAATAAAAAATGCTAAACTAAGAAACAGAAAACCTGAGTAATAGTCCTGATTTTATGCCCAGGCGAGTGACTTGGACAAATCACTAAACTACCCTAGGTCTCCCTTTCCTGTCTAAAAAGAAAGACAACTAGACCAGATGATATCCAAGGTTTATACATTCATGGTTCTAGAATTTTAGAGAGGAAAAGAGACTGAAGCCCAGAGAGAGGGGCTAAGTGACTTGCCCAACATCCTGGCATTAGGAAGAGACCACAGGCCAATGTGTCTTCTTCTATATTGTTGTTTTAAACCCTGTGTGTGCATTAGAATACCTGGGGAGCTTTTAATAATACCGATTACTAGGTCCCATACCTAATGTGCCTCATTCTGTTGGTTTGGGTTGGGTCTGGCATTCGTGTTTTTGACACTCCTTGGGTAACTGAAAACCCTGTGCTCTACACTAACAAGGCATGGCAGTGTCTCGCTAGTTGCTATCCCTCTCTGCATCTTGACTTGTATTTCCAACATGAAAATGATTCACTCAATTGTAAACCCTTTTATTCAGATAAAGGTTGTTACAGGAGGATAGCTTTCTAGGCCTCATGAAACCAAAGTAGCAAGTATCAGCTTTCTCTGAAGCTTAGTAAAATGGCATGACCATAGCTTTCTTGAACTCCATCCTAGAAATGAAATGTTATGGAAAACCATGAAGCCATGGCCTGGTGGGGCAGGGGGAGGAAGGGGGGAGGGATTGTTCTCTCTTCCTCTCTACGTTGTTGGAATAAAAATACAAGTTTATTCCAAAAAAAATTTTACTAGGTTAATAATCATTGCATCGGGCATAGTACACAAGTGCTGTTGCTTTTACTATGTTTATATAGCAGGCAAAGTCATGTCCATCGTGGAAGCCTTAATGCTTTATAGTTGCTTCTCACCCAAGCTTTGCCACTTTGGACACCAACACGAAAAAAAAGGTTTCTTGATTAAAACCCACATTTTCCAGGGCGCCTGGGTGGCTCAGTAGGTTAAGCGTCCGACTTGGCTCAGGTCATGATCTCACGGTTCGTGGGTTCGAGCCCTGCATCGGGCTCTGTGCTGACAGCTCAGAGCCTGGAGCCTGTTTCAGAGTCTGTGTCTCCCTCTCTCTCTGACCCTCCCCTGCTCACGCTCTCTCTCTCTCTCAGAAATAAATAAAACATTTAAAAAAATTTTTTTTAAAAACCCACGTTTTCCATATGTTGCAAAATTTGGCTCTGTGTTTGTGGGTGTGTATGTGTCAGTATGCATGTTTGCATGTGTACATGTGGGGATGTGTGCTTAAAACTGTATTCTAGTGTTCACTTCCTCTGAGGAGCATGTGTCTAGGAGAATAGCCACTTCGGACTAAGACAGGACACAGACATGGACTGTGGAGATGCATTATTTACAGTCTTACCACACACACCTACCACTCTAGTAGTGTCAGTAAAATGATTTTACCATGCATAATGCACTGGTAATTAACCCGGTAAAATTCCTCTGGAATCCTGCTGATTCCATTCTTGTGTTTTTAGTACCCTTTATAAGTCTAAATCACTTTCTTAGTTTAGGAGCATAAAAATATATTGTGTATGACTTGGTTTGCTCATAAAATTGTCATATTTGATATATTTAAAGATGTGAAGGCCTGGGGGAGAAAAACAGAAAAATTCAGGGGAGAAACCAAGCAAGTCCTCAGAAACAATTGTTTTTTTTTCCTCTGGGTCTTCATAGCTCTCCTCCACTCAGACGTGCAGTCCATAATAATGAACACAGGCTTGAAATACACTCTGAGATTGCTCTAGGGCGACTAGGGCTCAAGATAATTGTAATTTTTAAAAATAGGTTTCACCGTTGTTTGGAACCATCTACAATTCAATTTACTTTATCGCACAAGCCATGAATAATGCTATGAAAGAAAATGGACGGGCTAGTGCTGCCAGCTTGGTTCAGCATTCCAGAAACATGCGGTTCTATGGATTCAACCAGTTGATAAGGACAGATTCAGATGGAAATGGAATTGCAGAATATGTAATCCTGGACACCAACTGGAAAGAATGGGAACTCTATAGTACTTACACTGTGGACATGGAAACGGAGCTGCTACGGTTCAGAGGGACCCCCATTCACTTCCCTGGTGGCAGGCCCCCTCAAGCAGATGCAAAATGCTGGTTTGCAGAAGGGAAGATCTGTGGAGGAGGTAAGGAATGGAAAGTCACTGGTAGTCAATTTGGCTCAGCTTGGGTTACCAGGGAACGTCTTTAAGTGAAGGCACATTTTAATATTGGAACACTCATAGAATCGGTCATTTGTATTCATGTGAGGTAAACATCTTGGCATTCCAGGTAGTTAATTTAAAATAATGAGGGCAATGAGAGGTACTTAGCAGCCTCGAATAATCATGCACAAATTAAAAGCTCCCCCCCACACACACTCATTTTCGAAAGGATCCCCACTCCCAAAGAGGTTACTCTAATAGGAGGAAGGCATGAGTCTTCTCCTTGGTCTGTTGTTGACTATGACCTGTGATTGTTTCCACTGCCAGAAAGATCATCTGCCTTTCCCCCATGCATCCAAATCCTGTCAGTCAGGAACCTCCACAGTAATCCTATTTGTATACCATCTCCTCTCTGAACTCCCATTGAACTAAAAGTCTGTACCTCACAGCTTAGCACAAAATTGCTTTTCAATTGTTTCTTGTGTATTGATTGCGTCTCCCCCTCCCAAATATACTGCTCCTGGAGGGCATAGCTAATAATTCTTATGCCACCCCTCCCCCCTGCCATGCAACACAGTCTGCATCCAGTAAATACTTGCACTTTGATTGACTGATGGAACTCCTCTAGCTTAAGGAAGAGTGGAAATTCCATCAAATCTATGAATGCCAGAAGGGAACTTTAGAAGGACCCATATTATTCCTATGCTAGTGTACACCACACCCTTCTAAAATCAAATGCATCTATTTGAAATGGGCTTCAATTTCTCTTTTGCTTGAGCATGACACACCCAACTACCTTTTCATTACCATCATCATCTATTTCCTTCTGAAATCTTAGTAATCCATCCAAACATTTAGGGTTTCTAGAGGCCAATTTACATCTCGATGAAACACTAATTATCAAAAACAGACTCATCCTTGAAGGACAAGTGCTATTATGTTTTTCATCCATAACTCACAAGGTCTATGGGCTCCAGTGAAGTTAAAAGGTCTTTTATTTTACGAAGGCAACATAATGCTTACCCTTCACAGGTGAGATAACATATTTATTCTCAAGAACTCTATTGCCATCCAACTTAAATTAAGGTACTCAAAGTTTTCAATTCGTGGACTTTACCTCCAAAGAAACACCCAGGTCAGCTTTAATTCATGTGATTTGTTATTGTCAGAGTGATGAGTGGTTTTGATTCAGAACGGTGAAATTGCTTTCTGTATCCATAAAGTCAACAAGACATACTGTGCTGTAGAAAAATGGAATTAAGTTAGGTAAATGTGGCTTGATTTTAGACTCACCAGAAAGCATGAGGAGTCACTCCGTGGTGCCCTTTATTTACAGCCTTTCTCCAATAATGCCATTCTTCCTCTTGTTCTCTACAGGCATTGACCCTGCCTTTGCCGCGATGGTCTGCCTTGCTTTGCTTATAGCCTTGCTGTCTATTAATGGATTTGCTTACTTTATAAGGTACATTTTTGTTCTTTTGTATATGAAAGTACAAGTCCATAATGGCCTTGTGAATATTTATTTCCTGGAAGTCATGTTTCAGTACAATTTCCTCATTACATGACCCACTGATTTCCCTTTTTTTCCATAGTGATTTACCATCCCTACTGGCCCCATTTAGAGCAAAGTGTTTTCATGGTGCCAAGAATAACTTCCTCAGCTGTGTTGTCAGTGTTGTTGCCTGTGAGGACATCTAACTCTCAACACTATCGTGAAATAGGAGAACTAATACTTTAGTGCTGGCTTATTCCCTAGCTGTGCTCTCTTTTCCACTGGCAGAGTCTTCTATACCCACCTCCTTCCCCAAATAGTATGGACAAATAGAAAGCAGAATTGGAATCTTTTAACCAGTTCCAAGAATTAGTCAGACTTTGGCTAGAATCCCAGAGTTAGGAATAATGGTCCGAACTCCCAGGATCACAGCAGAGATTCAATAAACTCAAGCAAGTAAAACACCTAGAATAATACCTGACTCAGAGTAGATACTCAGTAAGTGGCCAAGTCACCTCTCCTTCCCAGGTGCATGGGATTCTCCTGCTGATTGTTGGGATCCCAGAATCCTCACCTTGGCACTCATGCCTTTTGCCCAGGGTACACATTCCAGATTTGTATTGTCCTTCTTCTTTGGACAAAAGCTATCCTAATAGATCATCAACATCATTATTATCAAGTCTTTATCTTCCTCCCTGAGCTCCCATGATAGGCGACCAACTACTCTGATGAACTAATTTAGGATCAGGGGTAAATGGCTGAAGATGGCTTCATACAACACTCTTTTCTTATAACCTTCACATTTTAACAGATGACCCTCCCCATATTAAGATGATTGGGGGAGGGGCGCCTGGGTGGCTTAGTCGGTTAAGCGTCCGACTTTCGCTTAGGTCATGATCTCGCAGTTCGTGTGTTCGAGCCCCGCGTCGGGCTCTGTGCTGACTGCCAGCTCAGAGCCTAGAGCCTGTTTCAGCGTCTGTGACTCCCTCTCTCTCTGACCCTCCCCCGCTCACGCTGTCTCTCTCTCTCTCTCTTGCTCCTAGAAATAAATAAAACATTAAAAAAAAAGATGATTGGGGGAAAGTAAAAAAATGAAATCAACCATGACCCTCCCATTTTACCCTTTCCATCCTGCTAACCACACCTTTGTTATGTCTTTGCAAGAGTGGTCCTGACAAAAATATGACACGAACTTGGTAGCGAACGGAGTGGAGCTATTTTGGCAGGTTCCAAGAAAAAAATGTCTAGAGTGTACTAAGCAGCTGTAGAAATTTGGACAAGACACTAAACCTCTCTCGGCCAGAATTTTCTCATTTGTTAAATGAAGGGATTGGATTAAGTGATCTAAGAGCCCTTCCAGCTCTAATGTTCTAATGAGTCTGTGAAATACTGGATTTAAACTCTAACAGGTGTTACTCTTAATGTTTAGTATGTTGGCATCACTGTGAAAAACCATTATTCAATCTCCTCGTATTAGAAACTTGATAAAGCCATACAGAGTGCTTTGTAGCTTATGAATTATTAAAACACATTTGATAAAGACATTAGTTGAAAGGAAGTTTTTCTTTTAATTTTTGTGACTGTGACATATCCCTGCTCAGAACAGAAATTTAACATATTGAATTTAGCTGCTGCCAAAGACTAAAGGATTGAATTAACATCATTAGATGCTTAGTGAAAATAAATGCCGTCCAATGAAAAAGCTTCCCTCTCTAGGGAGATTTGAAGAGTAATGGGCTCTGGCTACCTAATGCCAAAACATCCCATTGCAAGGTTGAAAATGGAGTCACTCAGTGGCTTATGTTACCTGTCAGTCAACCCCCCACCTCACCCTCCATGACTGGCCTCCCTGGTATTTCCCATGGAATGAACGGGTTCTTTGGGCTTAGAATAATGAGTTCAATCTGCAATTCTTAGGAAAGCAAGAAAAAACAAGTCTTAAAAATCATGAAGGGGATTGTTTGGAGCTTGGGCTGAAGGGCCAAGAAGACTAGAGAGGAAAATGATTGGAGAGGGACATGATTGGAGAGGAAAATGATTGGAGAGGAAAATGAGTTTGAGACAATTGGTACTTCAAGTGGTCACAGAAAACTCAGAGATGGGAGAGAGGCACATCATTTGCCAGAGTCACTTGGTCCTTGGTTCCTCAGCTAACAAAGCACAAAAGATGCCCTCTCTTTGCTGCGTTCCTCCCTCTCTCTGCCCACCACGGCTGCAATCAGAAGAACTGAGCGTCTGATGAGTTTCTGTAATAGATGGTGATTACTTGCAGGAGAGTGACTCTCTGTTCCTTCCCTTTTTGTGTGTTTTGATTGTTTAAGTTTTTTTTTTTTCCAGAAGGAAAGCGTGCAAAGAACCCAACCACCCCAAAACAAAGGATTCGTTGAACTCCTCCTTTCTCCCTACTCTGAACCAGATTGCCTCCCCTTTCTATAAAGCTCTCCAGTGCTTTGTAATACTAATGATGATAATGATAATAATGAGCTCTTCTACTTTCATGGTGCTTCATGCTTTTCAGAGCACTTTCACATACATTATCTCATTTGATTTTCAAAACAACTCTATAAAGCGGGTAATGCAGAACTATTATCCTGCTAGACAGATGAAGACACAGGGGCATGAAGAGGTTAAATTATTTATCTAAGGTCATCTGGCTAATTAATGACAGAATCTGCACTATACCCCAGATCTGTGGATTGGGAGTCCAGTTCTCCTTCTACTGGAGTGTGCTCTGGAGCATGGTTATTTTTACAGGTGTGCCTGCCTTAAGACAATTCACTACACATATGAAACAGATAAGTTAGGGAGTGATGCTTTACGTTGCCAAAAGATTCATGTGCTTTACCCAAGAATTCACTACAGGGCTCTTTTAATTTTCTCTGCAGGGTAGCAGCTCCCACAGTGATAAGGGACATATTTGTTGGCAGGCAATTAGAAACACATTAATTGTTTGTTTACAAACCAGTGGAGTCACTGAGAAAAACCTCCTTGCTGCTGCTTACAGCTACAGTGCCATTGCAGAGTTCCTTAGAGCAACTTGACAAAGCATTTTGATTCAGTGGTTGTTTTTCCCACTCTGGCGCTGGCTTTAATACTTTAATACATTCCACAGGGTGACCATTAAGGGGTTGAGGAAAAAGCGAAGCCAAACTGTTGCTGTCAGAGCCCCTAAGACAAAACAGAAGAAAACAACCATGCAGACTAAATCCAAGGTACCCTCCGGGTCCTTGAGTTGCCAGGTCAGCTCAACTGAGATGACCTACCTGACTGCGTGGGTAAGGCATCATAAATTCTTATGTGTCTAGTAATTGATTTGTAGGAAATAATTACATTCGCTGCAAATTAATGGGCATGTTTGAAGAGAATAAGGTTTAAACTGTGTCTGTGTAATGCTCAGACAAGAGACCAATTCAGTAAAAGAAAAAAAAAACCCCAGGAAGCCCACTTGTTTGGAATCATGTAGACAAAGCAACCAACTGATTGAATTTTTCCACTTTTCAACCTGTTGCTTTGGCAACGCATTGATGCAACTTTGCAAGACAAGTAGTCTTGTAGGCAGAAATCTGGGCCCACAGCCAGGGACCAAGGATTTGAGTGAGTCCCAGCGCTGCCTCAGGCTAGGGGATCTCAAAATTGGCTTAATTTTGTTTTGTTTCTTTAATGTGTTTTTGCATCTATAAAATGGAGATGAATGATTCTTGGCCTGGGTATTATTAGGGTATATACTATGGTATATGAGAAAGGGTGTTGAGTTCTATACAAGTATTAGGAGGCGTTGTTTTGAATGTCCTCTTGATGTGTGATCGCCATTTTATTAGTATGACCTACCATCCCCATGCAGCATCCTCACCCTCCCCTTTTGATGCCTCTTCAATGCCATTTTCATTTTTCTCTTTCGCTCTTTGTAACTCCACAAGTGGTGAGAACCAGCGTTGCAATTTCTCTTTCCTGTGGGTACTAAAGGAAAGATCCATGTGTGGTTGTTCTCTCCATTATCTTCTATATTTCTAAAACTTCTATCATGGGGCAAATTTATCCTGGGTTTGGAAAAAAAAATATCCAGCCCCCTGTGACCCTCCGATTTTACGCTTGTTTCAGGCATCGTATAAATAAAATCCAGTTGATTAAAGGACCCAACAGAATTCTACTGAATTTGGAGGATGTGACGTTTATCAATCCCCACTTTGGCAGTAAGGTAAGGAGCATCCCGTTCTCTTGCACTAATATGGTATCCATCCACAAGCCACGAATGACTATGGAACACTTGTCATGTCGCTAGTCTGAATTGAGATGTGCTATAAGAGAAAACTACACACCGGATTTAGAAGACTTAGTACAAAAACCTGTGAAATACCTCATTAAGTGAAAAGCATGTATTAGTTACATGTCAGAACGATAATACTTTGGGATATATTGTGCGAAATAAAGCCATATCATTAAAATTACCTCATCTGTTTTGTTTTATGTTTTAAGTATATTTTATTTATTATGAAAGAGAAAGTGCAAGTGGGGAGGGGCAGAGAGAAAGGAGAGAGCGAGAATGTCAAGCAGGCTCTGCACCATCAGCACTGAGCCCTACAGGGGGCTGAAACCCACGAACCATGAGATCATGACCTGAGCTGAAGTTGGATGCTTAACAGACTAAGTCACCCAGGCGCTCCATGTTGTATGTTTTTTAAAGTGACTACTAGAAATCTTAAAGTTATATATGTGGCTCAGGTTACATTTCTATTGGATAATGCTGTATTACAACAGTTTTGTGGAAACAATGCAGTGCACTTTGAGCAATAGTGTAGCTTTGACTTCGTATTGGTTGCTAGTTCCTCAAGGGTAGAGGTATGTGTTTTCTTAATGTTGATCCATAGCACCTGACATATGTGTTGATAGTATAATAAGTACTTGTAAAAGTCTGGTGAATGAATCAACTAGAGAAAGACAATGGAGTGTCGTGGGGGGTTCTGTTATGCTCGTGATTGTGTTG
>NW_027527804.1:1321816-1329717 GCF_008692635.1 Crocuta crocuta
TCTTCACTGAATGTCTGTTACTATGTTTTGGCCCTGGGCTATGCTTCGTGAGAGATGGCATGTGCTTCTGCCTTCAAAGAGACTACTGTTAAGTTATAGAGACAAATTATACCTCACAAGAGAGTTAATAGCTGCCATATTGCACAAAAGACACTAGAAATATGGCAAACTTCAGAGGAGACATGTCAATGGATGAAGGTTGTTTTAGAGACTCAGCTTTGGTGCTGGGTCTTCAACAGGAATGGATAGGACTTGTCTAAGTCACAGTTCACAAATGGGTAACCACTTTTGTTTGACCCTTATACTCATAAACAATAGTAGCCAAAATTATGATTTTGTGGNGTTTTCCCAGCACCATCTGATAAAGTGGCTGTCTTTTTTCCACTGGTTACTCTTTCCTGCTCTGTCAAAGATTAGTTGGCCATACATTTGTGGGTCCAATTCTGAGTTTACTATTCTATTCCATTGGTCTATGTGTCTGTTTTTGTGCCAATACCATACTGTCTTGATGATGACAGCTTTGTAGTAGAGGCTAAAGTCTGGGATGGTGATGCCTCCCGTTTTGGTTTTCTTCTTCAATATTACTTTGGCTATTCGGGGTCTTTTGTGGTTCCATACAAATTTTAGGATAGCTTGTTCTAGTTTTGAGAAGAATGCTGGTGCCATTTTGATTGGGATTGCATGGAATGTGTAGATTGCTTTGGGCAGTAATGACATTTTAACAATATTTATTCTTCCGATCCATGAGCGTGGAATGTTTTTCCATTTCTGTGTCTTCTTCAATTTCCTTCATAAGTTTTCTATAGTTTTCATCATACAGATCTCCTATATCTTTGGTTAGGTTCATTCCTAGGTATTTTATGTTTTTTTTGTTTGTTTGTTTTTTGTTTTTTGTTTTGTTTTGTTTTTGTTTTGTTTTGTTTTTTGGTGCCCAGTCTATGTGGTCAAAATGAAGACATTCGTTTTCATGAATTCTAGTATACCGGTAGCAGGATGTAAGGAGAGAAGGGGAACACAGCAGATTGTCCCCGTTTGCTATTCACTTTTGCTAAAGGAGTGTATCAGATAGGAAAATTAATTCTTTCTGTGACCAAACTAATTTGCCTAAATGTGACACTGAAGTGTGTGCTCTAACTCGTTGGCTGTGCAGTTGGCATCTGATGAAACATTCAGCTGTTTAAATTCTCAGTTACAACCCTCTTACTTGTTCAAATCATCCATTTTTTTTGTAAGGTTGATATCATGTTCCTGGAAATGTATTGCTGAACGCCAACATTATCACTATGGCTGAAAGCCACATTCCATCCTCATGCCATAAAAATGCATTGAAGTTAATATTTATTTTTGAAGCCACCAGAGGACCCTGGAAGTAATGCACTCGAATTTGTCTGGATGTGCCATACTCAATATACCTTGTATGAAATTTCCCACCTTAAGTAGAAAGTGTAGATGCCGAAGTGCCAGCTCTAAAGTAATCCCAAATGATAACCTCATGGTAAGGAAACAAGTTTCAATTCTCTGACAAAATATTTTATCCAGAAATGGGTAATCAGTAGTAAAAATAGACAATTAGAAGTCATTGTTCAAATGTAGACAAATGTACCAAAGTTATGGTAAAAAACAATAAACCTATTTTTAAAAGTCCTCTTTTTGTGATGGTATTCATGTCAGAATGACAGTTCATGTCAATTGCCTTGATGTTTTGGCTCTCAAATATCAGAACAACAAACACAGATCAATTTTGGGGTGAATTAGCTTCCTCTTTGTATAGGCCTTTCAATAGTCCAGCAAAGTCTATAAAACCTCCACCTGTGCTTTCTCTCTTTCCTACTGAGACAAAATGTATTTGGGTTTCATGCTGGTTCTCACAAAATCACCATAATTAACAAAATAGTGATATCTCCAGATGAACAAAATGCCTAAGTTTTAAAAATCTTGTTCATGATGATAGATCTTTTCTTTCTACTTTTGCATAAATTTTGACATAATGAGAGTAAAAAAAATCCAATCATCACCACTTTTCACCATATGAGTGAGAAAAATGAATAGCAACAGGGATTGATAGCCTCATTGGGAATGCTTCTTTTTTTTTAAAGAGTCTCTTTTTTTAAAAAAAAAAAGTTTTATTTATTTACTTTAAGAGAGAGAAAGCACAAGTGGAGGAGGGCAGAGAAAAAGAGGGAGAGACAAAGAATCTCAAGCAGGCTCTGCACTAACAGTGCAGAGCCTGATGAGGGGTTCAAACCTAGGATCCAAGAGATCATGACCTGAGCTGAAGTCGGATACTTGACCAACTGAGCCACCCAGGCACCCCGGGAATGCTTCTTTTATTTTACACTATTTTGGTCCAGGTGGAAATGGATGGCATTATCCCAGAACACAGCTCTTGGCCTTTAGATCCCTTTTGGCATTTGGCTTGTATTAGAGTTCTGATGGGAAAAGGTAGGGGAAGCATACATTTTCCTTAATTGCTGTGTAGTCACAAACTTGCAGCTGGCTGTGTCTAATCAGTCAAGAAGCCAAGCCAAGAATTCCATCCAAATGGAATGTCTGAAAGTGTAAACTCTTGGTGAATATAAAATTAATTCAGTCTAGAAAAATTGGCAGGTCAGTAGAAGTCAGGTCAGGAAAGGAAGTTTTTAGAAGAAAGTAAAGCTGAAGCCCAAATGTATGTGGATTTTGGCAGATGCTCTTGCTTTCTCCTTTGCCCCTTCATGTGGAGGTCTATGTCTCAATATACAGATCTAGGTTCTCCTGCTGAGATATGAAAATAAAGAATGAAAGAGAAGTAGATTTCTCCCTGGCCTTGCTCTGTTGAGGAGAGTTCAGGTTTATGCAAAGGTTATGTGAAGAGTCAAGTTTTACATCTTCTCTGAATCACGGGCTGTTGGGATTTCAACACATTACGAGCTGGGTATAGTTTTCTATTACCTTGGACCTTTGTGAAGTCCCATCTTGATAGAACGAACTTAAACCAGGGCTAAATCAACCAGCGATCTTCAGTTTATCAAAGACCATTAGGAGCAGAGTATGTGAAAATACTTAAGATTTATTTGTATTGGCAAGCAAGAGTGAAACGAAGCACAATGTGTTAGAAAAAACATGAGATCAGGAATTATAACATCCACATTCTTCTTCCAGTCCCTACATCCCTCACTAGGTCTCTGTTTTCTTGTAGAATGATGGCGTTAGAATTGGGGGTGGGGTCTAGCCTAGACAATACCAAATGTAACTGCTAGTTCTGAATTGTTGTCATTCTAAAAAAGGCACATTTGGACACATGGAAAAGAAGAGGAGGAACCTGTTGATTTACTATTTCTTCATGTGAAATAAGTCTGCTGGTTTAGATGAAGACAAAGATGTTCAATTTTAAAGGTTAACACAGATTGCAGATAACTCTTCCTCATGTCATTCAACTGTGCACTTCCTAGTCCTCTCTTACCAGACTTATGTGGACAAGTTAACAAATCAAGAAATAAGGAATCTGGCCTCTTTAAGCATCAGACTCATAAATCATGGGCAGATGATCTACTCACTCTCTACCATCTTATTGCCTTCTGGGATACCTTCTGCCATTAATCTTGCCTGCACAAAGAAGGATGCCACTCAAGATGGTATGACAAAAAGAGCCAGGCCTGAGAGCCAGAAGGGTGGGATTATGTCCTAGTTCTGCTATTGATTTTTTTCAAAATGTGAGACGTTTATCTTCCTCTTATTTTTGTCTGTAAAATGATGGTCCCAGATTAAATTATGTCTGCCATTCTTTCTTGCTCCCTAAATCTATGATTCTAATCCTGTCTAGGATATGGAAGTACCTGTCAACATTTACCTTTCTTTTGTTATATATGGAGGCAAACATGGTAGCAATCCTAGCCAAAAAAAAATTTGTGTGGGGGATAGGTGAAATTATTCTCATGTTTACAGAGTTCAACTCATATAGTTACTTTCTGAGGAATAAAAAAGAAAAGGAAATGCTAGGTAAGCACAGTATCTATATCATAGCTCAATGTTTTGTCCTAAATCATATAACCTTTTTTTTCCTATTCCTTTCACAGAGAGGAAGTCGTGCCAGTGTAAGCTTCCAGATCACCTCCGAAGTCCAAAGTGGAAGGTCCCCAAGGCTCTCCTTTTCTTCAGGGAGTCTAACTCCAGCTACCTATGAAAACTCCAACATAGCAATTTATGAGGTAAATATCCAAGAGCTATTTAATCTGCTGCCTTCTTGGGTTTTAAAATGAGACAGTGATTTACGACTTAGTCTTTGGGTGGAAATATTGAGGCTTTTGGTAAGTCTTTCCAGTGTTTGGTTTGTTATCCACTTTATGGACTTGTTTGGATGACATTGTTTTGGAAAATGATTTTCCTCAGCAACTAATCTAGTTACTTATATAATTTCATTGATATTTTGACTCCATCTATTTACTGTGCACGTGAAAAAATGTTGGTGGGTTCAAATACTTAACCATGTCACTCATTCTAGAAGATATGGTTGTAAAAATATAAGGAACAACTTCCTTAGTCGATGGTTTGCAATGGAGTGTCTAAAACATGTTTGTGTAGAATTTCTGGAAAACCCGTCCCTTCAAATTCTTCATTGTTCTTCTAATGCCTGTTATCCTCAAATATTGCTGAAATCTTTTTAAAATTGTTTGTTTATTTATTTATTTTTCTCAGCCCATGCTGCCTTCTGGAGTAATAAGTTACCCTCTGGTGTGTGCAATAGAAATCTTTTTTGAAAATTTTCACTTAAGTTTCTGTCTTTCAGGCTTTAAGAGGCCATCCCTGACCCCTTGTTCTAAGATACTGGAATTTGGCAACCAGAACAAATCTTGCATCAGTTAGAGAGATGAACTGTTTCTTCTCAGCAGGAAAGAGTTAAGCAGGGGGTAAAAGGGAAACTAGTCCCTCCTAAGTGATGCTTTCCCAGTGTGATTTCTTGTTTTGTTTGAAGATACTCCCAAAAGCAGCAAACACCCTCAACCTCAATAGTAACTACAAAGAAAGTCCAAAACAGGACAGAATGAGTTTTAGATAGTTCAACATATTGAATTTTCCAAGTGAGTGCTCCCCTTCCATTGGCTAATTAATTGACAGAGGCTTAAGACACCAAGATTGGCATGATGTATATTTGCTCAGTGTCCCTGAGTACTTTGACTTAAATTTGTAGCATGAAACATCTGGATCTTGCCTTGAAGCTAATTTAATCAAAGAGGAGATTTGCTTCAGATGTAAGCTTGTGGTATTGGGGAATTGACAGCTCTACTCTCTCAAAGACCCAAACCAAGATAATTACATAGATTTTTAAATGTTTATTTATTTATTTTGGGGGGTATAGGCAAAGAGATTGAGAGGGAGAATCTCAAGTAGGCTCTGTGCTGTCAGTGCAGAGCCTGACACGGGGCTAGATCCCACAAACTGTGAGGCCATGACTTGAGCTGAAATCAAGAGTCGAATGCCTAACTGACTGAGCCATCCAGGTGCCCCTACATAGCTTTTGAATGTCAAATTCAGTGGGCTGATGGCTTTATGAAGGTATTGACACCTCTAAGATTCTAAAATAAAGCTCAGTAATTTAAAGTGGTCTAGATTTTTCATCTGTGAAATGAGATATTGAACTAAATTCTTAATCTTGGCTACTCATTAGAATTTCCATGTGAAACTGAAAAACATACCTGTGCCTAGGTTCCACCCTTAGTGACTGATTTTATGGGGTAAGCTCAGGCATTAGTATATTTTTATTTATTTTAACAAAAATTTAACGTTTATTTTTGAGAGAGAGACAGAGAGAGAGAGAGAGAGTATGAGCAGGGGAGGGACAGAGAGAGAGAAATAGGGAAACACAGAATCCAAAGCAGGCTCCAGGCTCTGAGCTGTCAACACAGAGCCCTACACGGGACTCGAATTCACAAGCTGTGAGATCATGACCTGAGCTGAAGTTGGAAGCTTAACCAACTGAGCCACTCAAGCACCTCTGGCACTGGTATGTTTTTAAAGGTTCCCTGTGTGCAGCCAAGGCTGGAAATTGCTGGACTAAGAGATCTGTAAGGCCCTTCTGGCTCGGATATGCTATGATTCTCTGATTCTGTGGAAGAATTTATGTATTGAATTGTGATATGTTTTATTTGGTGGAGATGGAAGGTTATAGTGTAAAATTGAGAAAGGAAAAAATAAACATCCGGATATAACTGGCCTTTAAGAATCTGTCAGATATTTCCTCATTTTGGAAGTGAGGCACAGAGTTGAGTTAGTTCCCATAATGACTGTTGGTCGGTCAGATCATGAGTGTATCTGAATTGTATAGGCAAAAGGGGGCCTTTATCTGCACAAAAGGAGGGTGTTAGTGAGAATAATACCACGCCATGCAGTCAAGATTAGGCTGATGGCAGGATGCAAAGGAAGAGAGCGGAAGCTGGAAAAGTGCCTGGCAAAGGCTGAAGAGGCCTCTGGGAGGGAGTGTAAGTTAATTGAATCAACAGATGAAACAAAGAGGTTCAGTGTGCCTTCTGAAACGGTCCTCTATTAAGAGTGTTTTAAAGAAGATTCCTTATCTAGTTTCTATTTAAAATAAATCAGATTTTCATAAGAAAATTATTATTATTGGAAGATCTGCACGTTCCAGATAATGTGCTTGTGCTTGGAGTAGCAGACAACTAATAATAGCAAAGGACAGGCTTCTCTAGGATGTGCCATAAAATTGTGAGACACTGACAAAAATTCGCACTAAGATTATGTGCAGAGATGCATAACCTAAGGAACTGCACCAGAAAATCAGCCCTTATTTCACAGATCTTCTTTGAGGTAGAGGAAAGCCAGATGAGCAGCCTGCTGGGGAGAGAGAACGTGAGCCACAGATACAGTGGGCACATGTCATGATCCTCTCTAGTAGCCCTAGTCTTGGGGAGAGAGGCGAGGCAGGCATTAATGCAACCTTGATACACTAGGCGAGAAACTACTGAACCTATCCTCCCCCTTCATCTCTGTTCCTTCTGCCTCTCAGCGTCTCCCTGTGTTTTCCTCCTCGTCTCATTTCTGTCTCTCCATTGCATGCCCTCCCCATATATCTTTCTTTCCCAGAGCCTCTTTTATTCTATTTTCCCACCTTCTTTTCTTTTAAAAGTTTGTTCATTTTGAGAGAGAGAGAGAGAGTGAGAGTGAGAGAGAGAGAGATCCAGGGAGAGGCAGAGAGAGAGAATCTCCGCACTGTCAGCACAGAGCTCCAGAGCTCCAGGTGGGGCTTGAACCCACAAACTGTGAGATCATTACCTCAGCTGAAATCAAGAGCTGGATGTCGAACCAACTGAGCCACCCAGGCACCCCTTCCACCTTCTTCTATATTGCTTATAACTCTCTCCAAACCCCTGTCCTTTCCACCAACTATTTCTCTCATCACAGAATTGTCCAGCTCTTTCAATAAGAAAACTGGGGCTCAGTTTGATTAAGTGACTGCCCTAAGGTTGCCCTTGAATTTGAGGTAGAGACAGGTCTAGGACCTCATTCTTTTTAAAATATTTTTTTTAAATTTTTTAGCCTTTATTCATTTTTGAGAGACACAGAGAGACAGAGTGTGAGCAGGGGAGAGGCAGAGAGAAAGGGAGATGCAGAATCTGAAACAGGTTCCAAGCTCCAGCTGTCAGCTCGGAGCCTGATGCCAGGTTCAAACCCATGAACTCTGAGATCATGACTTGAGCCAAAGACAGATACTTGCTTAACCTACTGAGCCACACAGGTGCCCCAGGACCTTGTTCTCTTGATGCTTAGTTAATGCTCCATGGCCTTAGTGCAAAATTGATGGAGTTTAAATTACTTCTAAAAACTTTAGTGGGTAGAGTTTTATGTTTCTTCTTCTTAATTAAAAAGTGAATGATGAATTAACTATTTTATGATTCTTTCTCTTAAAAGCA
>NW_027527804.1:1329833-1334729 GCF_008692635.1 Crocuta crocuta
CATTCTTTCTCTTAAAAGAAAAAACAAAACAAATAGTGCTTGTGTGGTGAAGATAAAACCTGCCCATTTTCTTCCTTTTCCTCATTATTCATTAAGTAGGACACACACAGACTCAATAAAAATTTGCTTAAAAACTTTGTGAGAATTATTTAAATTGTAAAACAAACACACACAAATCCCCCAAACCAAAGAAAGCCCATGAGAGAAAAAAGCAATCAAGTGGAAAGTGGAAGACCTTGGTTCTGTTACTACCTAGTCTTCTGACCTTGGGCAAGTCATTTAACCTTTTCGTACTTCGGTTGCTTTTTCAAATTATGGAGGGATTAGTATAGGGATACCCAAGACCCTTTCCAGCTCTCACATTTGGTGATTTGGCTGGGAAAAAAGCTCTACTTAACTCTCTCTAAAAGTTAGTAAATCAGGGAGAAAGCTAACCCACATCTATAATATAGCTGACTCCAGGAAGAAGGTATCAGGTACTGGGTATAGGCAGAGTCAGGGCTGCCAGTACTGATGTTCAGGTTTTGCACTGCACAAGGGCACCACATCTAAGAGGGTGCTATTCACATCACAGATGTATACTAATTTACATGAGAGTGGTGCAAGAATAGGCAAAGAAGTTCTGTTCTCCCAGCCTAGTTCTGGAACGAGATGGGCGGGGAGTGGGAACTTCTTATATCTACATGTACACTAGCACACTTGACTATGAACATACATAATCACTGGTAAACATATGTGCATCTGATAATATGCTATCTTAACGATTCCCCAGGAGTTTCTTCAGGTTACTCCTGTCTCCTGCCCAATAGCCTTGGAAATCCAATTTCAGCTTCTCACCTCCTCCCCTATAGCTTGACTCCAGACCTGACAAAGAGTCTCCAAGGTTTGGTGGTATGCAGAGTATCTATGCTGCTAGTGGAACGTGGTCCCTGGTATCTGGAGGATGTATGAGTAAATGAGAGTGTGGCGCGTGCTTGTACGTATACAGCCAGGGCTCCTGCCCAATATCACAGGGCTGCCACAGGCTGTAAAAGAATATTCTCATGTATCTATTTGTTTTTACTTGAGGGAAAGCACCCTTTCTTTTTTTTTAATGTTTCTTTTTATTTTTGAGAGAGACAGAGCATGAACGGGGGAGGGGCAGAGAGAGAGGGAGACACAGAATCCGAAGCAGGCTCTGAGCTAAGCAGGCTCCAGGTTCAGAGCTGTCAGCACAGAGCACGACACAGGGCTTGAACCTATGTACTGTGAGATCATGACCTGAGCCAAAGATGGACGCTTAACCGACTGGGCCACCCAGGTGCCCCGAAAGCACCTTTTCTAATTAGCACAGAGGTGCCATAACAGCTAGTAGTGACCATGAGTCGAGAATATAGTTGCAAAGATGCTGGGAAGCTTCATTGTCCACTGGTATATCCCACACATTTGCTGATTTTGTGAATTCCCAGTTAGAATTTTTTTCTTTCAGCTTAAACCTTGGCTTTGATCCCTCTAAAGGGCAAAGTCCTCTGAAGGCTAAAACTTTGAGCTCGTGTCTGGCCCTCATGACTTCTGTGATTAAGTAAGTAAGTATGGGGGTGCCTGAGTGGCTTGGTCAGTTAAGCAGCCTTCAGCTCAGGTCATGATCTCAGAGTTCGTGAATTTGAGCCCTGTGTCGGGCTCTGCACTGGTGGTATGGAGGCTGCTTGGGATTTTCTCTCTCTGCCTGCCTTTCCCCTGCTTGTGCTTTCTCTCTCTCTCTGTCAAAATAAATAAACTTTAAGTAAGTAAGTGTGGGGTGGAGCCTGAGCATTGGCCTTTTTAACCCTTTCCAGATGATCATGAG
This sequence comes from Crocuta crocuta, assembly GCF_008692635.1. Taxonomy (NCBI): domain Eukaryota; kingdom Metazoa; phylum Chordata; class Mammalia; order Carnivora; family Hyaenidae; genus Crocuta; species Crocuta crocuta. Next base: position 1,331,659 of record NW_027527804.1, read on the forward strand.
ATAGCTGGTCTGGGACCGCACTCACGGAATTTCTGAGCAAGAGTCTAGGAAGGCTGTGTTTTGTGCTTGACCAGTCCGCTATAGACAGGCACTGACCCTGGACTACCTTGCTGGACTCTGTGGGCACTGACCCTGGCTGGCACAGTTTTGTTCAGTGGCTGAAGGCCTCTAGTTAAAGGGTATCAACCTCCTTGGCTAAAAGATGCCCTGTATGTAACATAAAATGCGGGCTAGTAACTCAGATACCTGCAGCTCCCATTATTAGCCTTTGCCTCTGGCAGGTTTCCAGATGCAGTGCCACAGCTGGATATATTCCTTAATAAGAGAGTGGCTCTCTTATTCTTGGAATTTGACTGCACGGAGCTCTCTGCTTTATTATCTCTACTCAATGACAAATTGGTGCAGCCCAAAATGGAATCTCTAGGCTATAGGTAATAGATGTGAAAGCACTTCAAAGAGTAAAGAGCACTGTGCAAATGTAAGGCATTATTATTATTATTATTATGGAGAAAAGGGGATCTATATTTGTATTGCTTTTTCAAAAAAATTGGGTCAGACAGGAACTAAATAAGGCTTGATGACATATGAATCTTTGAGGCTATGCATGTAGAAGAAAATCATCTATCAGGATCTGGGGTTAAAGTGAAAACAATACATAATTTTTGTTTTTTGACTTGATGGCAGCTTTAGAAATAGCTGCTTTGTACTTCAAAAGTCAGAAGGACTTCTGGAAGAGTCTAGATTACTCCTATTACCACGGTGGTACATGTGTGCATCCAAATAAGAAATGTTTAATGTACATTTAAGCCAACTGGTTTATGATAGAAGCATGAGAGGCCCCCCAAAATGGCCTGTTCCGCAAGAGAAAAATGGATCAAGGTAAACGTAGAGAACATTGACGTTCGCCTGCCCTACATCTCCCACCACAGATGCCTCAAGGCAGTAAAAATCGCAACCACCAACCATCACCATTAATCGCAGGGAACTTAATGCCACCATCACTTAGCTATGACTAAGAAAAATGTCCTAGTGCTTCCGGCAGTTATTGAAGGGAGGCATCGTGGAGAGAGGTATCATTGCTTTTCTGGGGTCTGAATACCTGCAGTAGTTTCCCTGTCTTTAGTTAGTTGGAGCTTTTACCTTTAACTTCACATGGCCTCATTTTTAGCTCAAACACAGAATGTCCATGTGGTGGAGGGTAATGGGGGAGGAACAAAGCCTGTCTGAGTTGAAGGTCGGATTAAAAACCCTGCATATGGAAGGGCCATTGCTCTGATGCTGTTGGCAACTAAGTCTTATCACCCCTCTCTTCCTTTCCTTTCTAGGGTGATTGGGTGTGGCTGAAGAAGGTCCCCTCTGGAGGTTTTGGAGACATGAAGTCCGTCAAAGCACACGCAAGTAATATGTTTGAAATGGTATGAGAAACCCTTGTTTACATAACATACATGCATTCCCACTCAAACCTATCCTTTCTTCAGAGCAACGAACACCACTGTTAGGAAGGCCTCTTAATAAATCAGTGCAGGGAAACTGCAGGATTGCTACTGGCTTGATATGACTGGGTGATGCTGTGAAGGAAGAATGTATGGGCCCTGAAGTCAAAGGAACATGAAGGATTCAATTCCCAGCTCTACCACTTAAGAGCTGTTTTAACTTGGGTCACCTATATCCCTGGGCCTTATTTTCCTTGTTTGTAAACAAATGTATATTAATATTTACTTCTCAGGGTTGGTGTGAGGATTAAAAGAGAGAATACACATAAAGCGTCTTGCACATTTCCTGACATATAGCTTCTTTGTAAGATAGTAACTATTATGATTAAGTAGACATCCCACAATTATTCAAAATCTTCAGTTGCCAGGCCTGGAAAAGTCATTTTGTGATTATTACTTGCATAAGAAAAATGGTTTCCCCAGCCCCACTAGTTATGTGTAAAGAATCCTTGGATGGTTTCTTTAAGGAAGCAGTGCTTAGATACATCAGGGGTTATGATGATTCCTTCCAAACCTTTTTTTTTTATTTTACTTAGAGAGAGAGAGAGAAAGAGAGAGAGAAAGAGAGCGAGAGCAGGAGTGGAGGAGAAAGATAAAGAGAGAAATAGAGGGCAGGAGCAGAGGGGGGGTGGGAAGAGAGAGAGAGAGAATATCTCAACCAGGTTCCATGCTCAGCATAGAGCCCAACACGGGGCTCTATCTTATGACCATGGGATCATGACCTGAGCCAAAATCAAGAGTTCAACACTCAACCAACTGAGCCACCCAGGCGCCCAAGCTCCTCCCAAACCATTTAAAATCTTGGCCCCTCCTTGAACTGTGAGTCCATAAAAGATTTTCAGAGACTGTCTCTGGTTCCTTCAGACTCATGAGAGTGGGAGTTTTAGAGAGTAATTATAGTTTTCCTCATATTTATGAAGCAGGCAAGTTCAAATCAATCCAAGAGGTATGAATGAGACACATCCAGAGTACTATACAAGTGAGAAAACAAAGAAAATGGGGAAATGGAAGATATGTGGCCCATGGTGGACAGGATGTACCCCAGGGGTCAGATGAGATATTATGGTTTGGTATTTCTCTTACACGTGGTTTTGATGCCTGGAGCTGAAGGTAAAATAATTAGAGATGAATCTAAAAGGGGGNAAACAGGGCCAAACTTGGGGGAGCTGATTAACTAGAAATATAGAAACAAGAAGATAGGTGTTGGCCCAAGGTAGAATGTGTCCATGATTTTTGGGTAATTTTTACTTTTGATATGATTTCAAACCTACAGAAAAGGTGGAAGAATAATTAAAAGAATTCCTGTATACCCTACCCAGATTAAGCAAGTGTTTACATTTTGCCTAATTGCTTTTCATTCTCTATTTATAAATTTATTGATATTATTTTTTCTGAACCATTTGAGAGTAAGGTGCACACATCTNGAGCCTGGGGCATGCTTCAGATTCTGTGTCTCCCTCTTTCTCTGCCCCTCACCCTGCATGCTCTGTCTCTCTATATCTCTCAAAGATAAATAAAAAAGGTTAAAAGTTTTTAAAAATAAATAAAAAATAAAAAGGCATTCTTCTACATAACTAT
>NW_027527804.1:1334837-1336300 GCF_008692635.1 Crocuta crocuta
CCTTGATATTTTTTAAAATTAATTAATAATTAAAGATTTTATATTTTATTTTTGAGAGACAGAGTGTGAGTGACTGAAGGAAAGAGAGAGAGGGAGAAAGAGAGAATCCAATGAGGTGCAGAGAGAGAGGGAGAGAGAGGGCAGAGCCCAGAGAGGTGCTCAAGCTCACCCGATGTGGGGCTCGAGGCTCACGAACTGTGAGATCATGATCTGAGCCAAAGTCAGATGCTTAACCAACTGAGCCACCCAGGTGCCCCTTCACCTTGATATTTTTTGAAGATTTCAGGTCAGTTACTTGATAGATGGCCCCTCAATTTGGGTTTATCCCATGTTCCTCATGGTTCGATTTAGGTTATGGATCTTCAACCAGAAGACTATAGGAGCGATGCGTTGTCCTTTTCAAAGTGCTTTTTATTAGGAGACACACATTATCAATTGTCCCATTATTGGTGATATTAATTTTTATTACTTGTTTTAGGTGGTTTCAAAATCTACTAGATTTCTCTGCTATAGAGTTACTGGTCTTTTCCCCCATTGTGATTAATACATAATCTGTAAACAGATATTTTAAGGTTGTGTAGTTATCTTGTTTTTCATCAAACTTTTCCCACTAGTTTTCTGATTCCAGTGTTATTTCTATGTTTATTCATTGGTATTGTATTGTAAGAAAGAACCTTACCTTCTCTACCATTTATTTATTTATTCATATATTTATCTTAGTGTGCATTTATGGATTTTAATTGTATTCCTATCTATTATTTATCTAAAACCATGAGTTCATATTAAAACTGCCAATTATAATTGAATGCCACAGAGTTCATTTTGTCCTTTCCCCTTTACATTTTGTAATTCTTTAATAGTGAGAAACTGGCTCCTATTATTCTCATGACATCTTTTTATGTGTGCCCTTACTGACTTGTGTGGCTATGTCAGGTACAGATAGTAACTCAATTCTAGGGAGAAGGCCAGAGTTTTCCAGAATTTACCATGTGAAATGCCCTAATTCCTTTCTAGTGCTTCTATGGGGTAGGAGGTAGATCTTGCTGTACTATCACTGTGCATCCAACACTGCCTTGACTACTTATGTATCTCCATGATCTTAAAATGTTGGGACTGGATACCAAGAGCCAGACTGGAAAGCAGATCTTGGTGAGCCAGCTATAGAAAAGGGCCCTGTACAATGAGACAGGTATTCCTGAAAGGCAACATCTGGCATCAGCAGAGGGCCCCAATTTCTGCCGAAGTATGTGTAGGAAAATCAGGCCATATCTCCCAGGCTCATGTTCTTCCCTGTCATCTGCAACTGATTGGCATATTCCCTGTACCATCTAATACCCTGGCTACTTAGTAATCTCTCTCTCTCTCTCGAAAATAAATAAAACTTTTTTGAAAGTTTTAAAACATTTCTTTCTCTTCAGAAGTTTCCTTTGTGTCCTTCAGTAAATTTCTGCCACCCCCCTAAA
>NW_027527804.1:1336396-1339408 GCF_008692635.1 Crocuta crocuta
ATATAGTATACAGTTCAGTTTATAAAGCACTATCAAACCTTTTCCCATTTTGATTTCCTGCATCCAAGTTGTGAGAGTTCCCTTTGCTCTACATCATCAGCAATATTTGTTATTGTCAGTCTTCATAGTTTTAGCCATTCTACTGGGTTTATAGGGGTATCTCACTGTTTTTTTTAAAAAATTTATTTTATTAACTAATTTCTATGCTGAAGCTAGGGCTCAAGCTCATGACCCCGAGATCAAGAGTCATGTGTTCTACCAACTGAGCCATCCAGGTTCCCTCTCATTGTTTTTTTTCCTAATTCTTATTTTTAATTATGATAAAAACAGAACACAATGTACCATCTCTAAGTATACAGTTCAGTAGCGCTAAGTATGTTTAGAAAATTTTGCACCAGATTGTCACAAATTTTTTCATCTTGCAAATCTGAAACTCTGTATTCATTAAACAACTCCCCTTACCCACTCCCTCCAACTCCTTGTAATCACCATTCTATTTTCTGTCTCTGTGAATTTAGCTATCTCATGTAAGTGGAATTATACAGTCTTTGTCTTTTTGTGGCCAGCTTATTTCACATAGTATCATTTTGTTTTATTTTATTTAAAAAATTTTTAATGTTTTATTTATTTCTGAGAGAGAGAGAGAGAGAGAGAGCGTGAGCAGGGGAGGGTCAGAGAGAGAGGGAGTCACAGACTGAAACAGGCTGGCAGTCAGCACAGAGCCCAACGCGGGGCTCGAACCCACGAACTGTGAGATCATGACCTGAGCCAAAGTAGGATGCTTAACCAACTGAGCCACCCAGGCGCCCCTCACTTTGTTTTTAAAACAGATTTTTTATTCAGTTTAATTAGATGTTTTATTCAAAGAATTTTGACAGTTGCATATATCTGTGGCCACTCCCCAAAACAAAATATAGAGTGTGTCTGTCATCCTAGCAAGTTTCTTTGTTTCCCTTGTCAGTCATTGTCCCACCCCAGAGACAACCACTGTTCTGATATCTATCATCATAAATTACTAGTTTTTTCCTGTCCTTAGATTTCATAAAAATAGGATACTACAGCATGTACTATTATGTGTCTGGCTTTTCTCTCTCAACATAGTATTTTTAAGATTAATTCATGTTTTTTAATGTAACAGTAGTTCATTTTTTAAAATTGCTGAGTAGTATTTCATTTTATAAATATATCGCAATTTGTTTATCATTCTCCTGCTGATGAACATTTGGCTACTTTCTAGATTTTTGTGTGTGTGTGTGTTTTGTTTTTTTTTTTGGTGTAATGCATAAGGCGACTATACTCTTTTTTAATTGTGAAAACACAAAATTACCATTTTAACTTTTTTTTAATACAAAGAATCAACTTTAGTTTCAGGTGTAGAATTTAGCGACTCATCACTGACTTAAACACCCAGTGCTCATTACAAGTGCCCTCCTTAACTATTTTTAAATACACAGTTCAGGTCTGTTAAGCATATTCACATTGTTGTGAAACAGATCAACACTTTTTAATCTTGCAAATCTGAAACTCTGTACCCATTAAGCAACAACTCTCTTTTTCCCTTACCCCCAAATCCTGCTGACCACCATTCTGTTTTCTGTTTCTATGAATCTGACTGCTGTAGATACCTTATGTAAGTGGAATCATATAGCATTTGTCTTTTAGTGACTGGCTTATTCCATGGAGCATAATGTCTTCGAGGTTCATCCTTGAAGTAATGTGTGACTGGATTTCCTTCCTTCTTAGGGCTGAATAATACATCATTGTATGTTATTCACTCATTTCTTGGTGAACACTTTGTTTGCCTCCCCTTCTTGGCTATTGTGAATAGTGCTGCTATGAATATGGGTGTGCAAATATCTCCCTGAGACCCTGCTTCCAATTTTTTGGATATACATCCAGAAGCAGGATTACTGAATCATATAGTAGCTCTATTTTTAATTTTTTGAGGAATCTTCATACAATTTTCCATAGCCATTGCACCATTTAGTTACAATCCTACTANATGACATGATATATCATTGTTGTTTTGATTTGCGCTTCTTTGATGATTAGGGATATTGAACATCTTTTAAAAGGCAACTATAAATATTTTTATGTAAGTATTTTTGTGGACATATATTTTCATTACTCTTGAGTAAATACTTAAGAATGGACTAACTGGGGGGCGCCTGGATGGCTCAGTCTGAAGAGCATGTGACTCTTGATCTCAGGATTGTGAGTGTGAGCCTCATGTTGGCAGTAGGGATCACTTAAGAAAATAAAACCTTAAAAAATAGACTAGATGAATTGTAGAGTAGATACAAATGTAACTTTATATGAAACATCCAAATAGTTCTTCTAATTGGTTATAATATTTTTCCTAGCAGAAAAATATGGATGTTCCTTTTGCTCTAAATTCTCAGCATATTCTGTCCTTTTGATATTTGCCTTTCTGCTGTGTGTAAAGGGGTATCTTATTGTGGTTTTAATTTGCATTTTGTTGGTGGCTAAACTTGTGAAACACCTTTCCATATGTTTATAATTTATTTGCGTATCTTCTCTTGTGAATTGCCCATTCAAATTTTTGCCATTTAATACAAAATTGGCATGTGGGGTGTTTTGTTTTTTTTTGGTGTTTTAATTTTTGAAGTGTNACACCAGTCAGAGTGGCTAAAATGGCTTATTTATTTTCTTAGTGGCATCTCTGGATGAGCAAAATTTTTAATTTTGTTTTGTTTTTAAAATTTTTAATTTTGAAGAAGTTCAGTTTATTATTTTATTTTATTGCCCAGAAATCCTTGCCTATTCCAAGAGTCTAGATTTAGGACTATGACTCATCTTGAATTACTTTTTGTGTATGGACTGAGATAGTGATCAAGGTTCATTGTTTTCCATAGAGATATCCAGTGTTTTGTTAACATTGCTTAAAAAAAAAACTTTCCTTTTTCCATTGAATTAACTTTTCAATTTGGTAAAAATTAACTGACTATATATGTGTAGGCATATTTTTGAATTCTCTACTCTGTTTCATTA
>NW_027527804.1:1339489-1367669 GCF_008692635.1 Crocuta crocuta
TCAACTTGTAATATCACACTGCTTAATTACCATAGCTCTATAGTAAGTCCTGAAGTAAAGTGGTGTAAACTCCTCCAGCTTTTTCTTTTTAAAGATTGTTTGGATAGTGTAGTTCATTTTAATTTTCAATAAATCCTAGAGTCAGCTTCTATTAGTTAAGCAAAGCTTTCTGGAACTTTCAATAGGAACTGTATGAATTTATGAATCAACTTAGGGGTGACGGACATCTTAACAATATTGAATTTTCCAGTCCATTAATGTGGTATAGATCTTCATTTATTTACATGGGGTTTTCTTTAATTTTTCTCATCAGTGTTTTGATGCTTTCACACTGTATTGAGTAGAAATGATGAAGACAGACATCCTTGCCTTGCTCTTGGCCCGAGAGGAAAACGATTTAATGTTTTACTATTGGGTTTGATGTTACCTGAAGCTTTTTTCACACATGTCCCTTTTTCTGATTTTCTGTGAAAATTTTACTTAAATCATGAAAAGTTTTTAAAAATATATTCTCTGACTGCCTTTAAAAGTTTATCTTTAGATTTCAGGAGTTTGACTATGATGGGTCTAAGTACAGTTTTCTTTGTTTTTAATCTGTTTAGGGTTCACTGAGCTTCTTAGTTGTTTGATTTTCAAATGGGAGGAATTTGAGTGTGATGTTCCTAGGTTGTTTGTATTTCTTCTGTTTGGGGTTCAGTGAGATTCTTGGATATTTAAATGGACATCTTTCAACAAATTCAAGAAATTTGGGGCTACCATTTCTTTTTACTTTTCTTTTCCATTCTCTCTTGTATCCATCTGTATTATCACACAGATCCCTGAGACTTGATTCATTTTATTCCCAATCTTTTTTCCTCTGTTTTTCAGATTAGTGTATTTTTGATTGATCTCTCTTCAAGTTTATTGACTTTTCTGTCATCTCCTAAGCAAATCTAGTGAATTATTTATTTCAGTTGTTGTATTTACCAGCTACAGAATTTCCATTTGATTCCTATTTATAGTTTCTGTTTCTCTGGTGATGTTCCCTATCTGTATGTTCATTTTGTATATGTTCTCTTTTAACTCCTCAACTATATTTGCAATATTTGCCTTAAAATTCTTTCCTGCTAGTTGCTACATCTCTATCATCTCAGGGTTGATTTCTAATGATTGCTTTTATTTTTTTTGAGCATAGGTCACATTTCCCTGCTTCTTTGCATATCTAAGGCTTGTTGGTTGATTACTGAATATTCTGAGTGATACATTTTAGAAACTCTGGATTCTGTTATATAGCTCTGAAGAATAATTTTTTGTATTTGCAGGCAGTTATCTTGGCTAGACTAAATTTTCAACTTCTTCTCCCATGTGCTATGCAGTACCTAAAATCTCTGGTCCATACTTACAGGTTTAGTTGTTGCCTTATTATGAGGTCCCTGGGATTTTCCCTAAGCATGCAAAGATTAACATTCAGCCAAAGATTTGGGCAGATTTTTTAAAACTTGTAATTGAAGTAGAGTTGACATACAATATTATAATAATTTCAGGTGTACAACATAATGATCCACAATTATATACTTTATGAAATGCTCACAGTGATACATGTAGTTTTGAGGAAATTTTATATGTATATTTTGGGATTGAACTTGCTCTAAAGCGCATCACCTTCCAGGAATTCTTCCCTAACTTTCTAGCTGTTCTGTTGGCTCCAAACTTTGCCTTCTGACACCTCAAACCTGCCAAGATGCAGTTTCTACCTTCAAGTCATGTGTAGTTTGAGGTGCACAAAATATCATCAAAAAACAAAGCAAAACAAAACAAACACAAACACAATTTTACCTATTTTAGTGTGTTTTTTAGGCTTTTTGCCTTCTGACATCTCAAACCTGCCAGGATGCAGTTTCTACCTTCAAGTCATGTGTAGTTTGAGGTGCACAAAACATCATCACAATCAAAGCAAAACAAAACAAACACAAACACAATTTTACCTATTTTAGTGTGTTTTCCAGGCTTAACTTTACCTCCATTTGTGGTTTTTGGTCACTCTCTACTGCCTTCATGGTTTAAAAAATACTGGTCCATATTTTATGGGGTTTTTTGGTCTATGGATTATTTAAAGACATGTTCCACTGTCTTCTGTCTTCCTTTGTTGCTGTCTCTTCAAATATCTAGTAATTTTTTAATTATGTGGGTAGATATTTTATATAAAGACACTGTATTGGCTCCAGGTAATATGTTCTACCAATGAGGGTTTTCTCTTTTCATCTGTTAAACAGGTAGGGTGAGGGAGTAATCACATTAATCTAATCGTAGACTGAGCTGAATTGAAAATATGTTGTAATTTTAATTAAACTCAGTACACCTCTAGTCCTGTTATGTTTCCCAAGCATGTGCCTTGAAAAGCCTGCAGAGCTCTCTATTCTACACTTTGAAAGATTGGTGTGTTCAGACTATGCTTCATACCCTTTGATCTTTACTCTTTGGCTTCTACCCTCACCCTATGATGCTTCTACATTTGGCAAATATCTTGAGGAAACCATATATTACCAGCCATATATTTGTGGCAACTTTGTGTCTTAAATATTGGGAGAGTAAAGGAGATTTCAGTCCACCTTATAGAAGCTTCCTTGTCTTCTCTATAGCCTCCAAATTCAGAATATATACTATGTGTGCAGGGGAGCCAGCTCATATTTAGGTCTCCTGAAGATTATTGTCCTGCCAGTACTCTACAATGGCTGAAACTTTGCTGATTTTCTCTTTTTCCCAGCAAAACCCTTCTGCTAAGCTAAACCTGATCTTCAGCCTGTGCTAAGGCTTAGCAAATGTCCCCAGGGAAGAAGAAAATGGCTGGCATCAGTCTGCTTATCTCAGAAGNGTGGTATCAGGAATGCTAGTAGCCATGGCTTACTACATGCTACATGGTATAAAAGTCCCTCTAATTGCTATTACTATCAATAAAAATCTATTTAAAATGATGTTTAAATCCTCCATGGCCTTTTCAGCCTTATCTCATACCATAATATTCCCTTGCCCTCTCTGTGTCAGCCACACTGGCTTTTTTTTTTCAGTCCTTGGATTGATATGCTCCTAGCACAGAGCTTTTTCACACATTATTCCAATCTCTGGAACACTTTTCTCTCTTATTTTGTCTGGTTAATCCACTGATCTTTTAACTCCCAGCTCAGTTGTCACTTCCCAGAAACCCTCCCTCAACCTCTCTGATTGGTCAAAGCCCCAATTATGCATACTTACATTATGTATCTTCCCTTTATAGGACTTGTCAGAGTTACACATTTACATTTATTCATGTAATTATTTAATTAAGTGGTCAGGGACCATATAATATTTTGTTCACCATTTGTCACCAACCCTTAAGCTCACTGCCTAACATATAGCAAGGTACTCTACATGTTTGTTTGTTTTTTTTAATTAATAAAGTGTTAAAAGCAGGAAACATAGCACCAGAAATCTTCTACTAATACCTGGTTAACACCCATTAACCTCTGGGTGGTAAAGAGTGAATAGGTTGATACAAAGGTAGGGGTCTTGAACAATAGCTCAAAACAAAACAAAATGAAATAGAAGAAACAGACATAAGCAACCACTTATTCCATGGAGGGAGAAAATCTTATTGCGAAAATAGGTAGCAATGGCTAATATATCAATGGCAGGCACTGATGTGGAGAATTAAATTTTCGTAAGAGTCTTACCACTAGTATGGTATTGCAGCTGCAGTGCAAGTAAGAATTATGCTGATGTTATGATGTCTCAGAAACATTTTCAACAGTTAAAGCCATCTTTAAGACCACTCAAGCTAATAATACTTGACTCAGGACCAGTTTCTGCAGATTGAATCCTTAAAGGTTTCATGTCAGGTGCAATACTAACAAATATCTTGGGAAACAGGACAATTGAACTCTTGAACATTTGGTGGTAACCACTTAGGAACATATTACTGAAAGGGTGAAGTACATGACTACCCAGGAAATGTTGAGATAACCACCTTGCTAAAAAAAGATGTCCCAAAGATTCTCTGCTTCTTGGGGTTGTCCAGAATATCAGGAGGACATGACTGCATGTAGGTATCTACCTGGTTCCTATGTGGACTCTTCTCTATTGGTTGTAGCTGAGGACATATGACTGTAAAGATTTAGGGAAAACCTAGGCCTGAACTTTTTCCATGCTAAGGTTACCAGTACAAGACAGGTGTTCTTTGTTGACAGGTGACTTCCTTCCAGTATAGGGATTCAGGGACCCATATCATAAGATATGACCATCTTATTGCTCTGTCATCTCCTAGGACACTGTCATCATCTGCATTCATCTGTACAAGTGAAAAATAACATGAAAGGCATATATTAACTTCTTAAAAGCCTTAGCCTAGAAATGGCACATGCCACTTCCTCTTATATTTCACTCCTTAGAATTCAGTCATATGGCTACACTTAGCTCCAGGGGAGACTATAAAATGTGGACTAGATGTTTTCCCAATAAGAAAAGGAAATTGATTTGTGTCGAATAGCTGGCAGACAGCTACTTTGTATTCTGTCTTCCAAAAGAGGTTTAGAACCTATAGTTTTGGCTGTTTGCTCCAAAAGAGATGGTACAATAAAACCTTGATAGAAAGGGCCCATTTTGCTATGTGTGGGCTGAATTTTCATGTCTGTCTTAGCTGGTTTAAGCTGCATTTGTACTAAGTGACTTGTCATGGGTGCCAGGCTTCTATGCTTAAAAAGTAGCTTTAGTTTTTTAATATAGTTTATTGGCAAGTTGGTTTCCATATAATACTCAGTGCTCATCCCAACATGTGCCCTCCTCCATGACCATCACCCATTTTCCTCTCTCCCCCACCTCCATCAACCCTCAGTTTGTTCTCATTATTTAAGAGTGTCTTATGGATTGCCTCCCTCCCTCTCCTCAACTATTTTTCCCCTTCCCCTCCCCTATGATCCTCTGGTAATTTTCTCCTGCTCCACATATGAGTAAAAGCATATGGTATCTGTCTTTCTCAAAAAGCAGCTTTAATGACCAATAGTTGCCATTCCCACCAGGGATAATTTAACCTCAGTTTGGATCACCCTGTTGGAGAAAATGGCTCATATTCTAAGCCAATGTACTCCATCTCAATAAATGTCCCACTGTACTCTCAATGCTCAACATAGAATAATTTGTAATTTAATCATTCCCTTATTTCCCACATGAAATATATGGAGAAGTTGTGAAATATATGTAGAATATATATTTGCTTGTATATCTGTGTAAACATATTTATAGGGTAAGTTTCTATTATTAATAATTTATTGATGGTCAAATTTATCAGCTACTTTTCTGTCTTCATATTCATCTGACTTCTCTAGTATTGATAGATAACATTTTCCTAAAACTCTTTCTGTCATTTGCTTCAATTTCCTGAAACTCTTTCTGTGGTGCTCATAATAGTGTTCTAAACAGTTTTTTCTCCACTTCCCTGGCCTTATTTTTAAGTCTATGCAGGATGTTCTTCCTTTTTCCACTTTTTAAATGTTGATATTTTCCTGTTCTCTTTTTATTCTATAGNCCCTTGGGTAAATTCCTAACAGTGATCCAGCTCAGACTTCTTTCCTGACCTCCAAACCCTGAATATACAACTATCTTTGGAATAAGTCCACCTTGATGTCCCACAGGCACTTCATTCTTAACATTTCCAAAACTGAATTAATCGGTCTTCCCCACCACCAAAATTTTGTTTTCCCATCTATTTTAGGTCAGATTCTCTAAAAGCTGATCCTAAGATGCAGATTCTTGTCCAAATGACTCGTTGAGAGAATGCTTCAAGAGAAAGGGAGTGAGGGAAGCAGAATAGGGCAGAAGTAATAGCTCAGCAAGTATGTGATCTCAGCTGGAGACTAGCTTCAGTATGATCTCATGGGGAAATTGTGGGAGTGCAAGTTATACCATGAGCCCCACCTTGAGGCCAGGGAGTGGGACTTTTGTACCATCCCCAGGGAGTCAATAATTGGCTAAGGTCTGTGGGTGGGACCTAACCTTTAAGGTAATTTGGCTTCCATTTGGCTTGGGCTCTAGGACAATTTTCCTGAGAATGGAACAGCTGTGAATTATCAGCCAACATTCACAGCAGCTGAGGGATGCACAGTAAAGGGGATATGGGTGGGATACCAACATATCCATTACTACACCATCCATGAGGCCCCTATATTGATATATAGAACTGCTATCTATCCAGGAATCCAGGTAGAAATCTAGAAGTGATCATGANCCCTCTCATCTCTTTTAAATAGTAGGAATAGTAGATAGCAATTGGAGTGCCCATAAATTTGAATATGAATTTCAAATATTATATCAAGGTTCTCAAAGACCCATGTGATTAGTTCCTGTCTAGCTCTCCAGCCTTTTGTCTCATATTCTCTCCCTTACACTCTGTTCTGGCCACCCTAAACCTGTTTCAATTTCCTCAACATAACATGCTCTCACTCTTAGCCCCTCCCACTCTGTCACCTTCATCTGGTCAACTCTTATTTGTCCTTCCTGGCAGTCAAGACATTACCTCCTCAGGGAAGCTTTCTCTGGTCCTTCAGGCTGAATTAACATCTGAGCTCCCCCAGTGTGCCATGCAACCTTCCATAAGAATACATTTTACAGTAAAATATAGCTGTCAGCTTATTTGTCTAATACCCTTCTTTGAATGTGAGCTCTTTTCATTTTGTGTATCTCTGCAACTCTAGCATGTAGTCCAGTGCCTTGGACATGTGGGCACACACTAAATGCTTCTCTCATTAGTGAGAAAATTAATGATGCAAAGGGAAAATGTAGTAAAAATTTTAGATGTTTCTTCTGAAACAAATTTTGTAGAGTTTGGCCTGAGTTTTATGTAGGCTATTTATTTTAAAAAAACACTGGATAGATGAATATTCACAAATAGACAATCTATTACTGTTCTAAATATTTTTAGTTCTCCTGGCTCACTGAGCTCCATTCCAGAGTCCTCAAAGAGTCAGGAAGGCCACAGGCCTAATATTCACTTACAATATGCTAAGAGATAATCTCTTTTTAGAATCTCCTACTTTAACCATTGCATTAATTTTCTATTACTGCCTCTGATACTGTGATTTATAGTAAAAAAAATTATATATATAGTCTTCATCCTTATTTCTAGCACAGAGCTCCTAAAATCCTTGGAATTCCCTTAGTGAGAAGAATGGTAAAGGTGTATTTTGTTATGTTAATGAGATGTTTGCGGCACATCTAAGGATGGTAGCTGGTTGCCAGGGGAACCAACCATTAGATTAGAAGGTTGAGGCTTTCAGTCCCACCCCCCTGACAATTGGGTAGGGGAGAGGGGCTGGAGGTTGAATGAATCATGAACGGTCCATGATTTAATCAATCATGCCTATGCAATGAAACCTTCATAAAAACTTCAAAGGACAGGGTTTGGAGAGCTTCTGGGTTCATGAACACGTGGAGATTTGGGGAAAGTGGTACATGCTTGGAGAGGGCATGAAAATTCCACACCTTTCCCCCATGCCTTGCCCTATGCATCTCTTCCATCTGGCTGTTCCTGAATTATATCCTTTTATAATAAACTGTTAATGTAGTAAGTAAAATGTTTCTGTGAGTTTTGTGAGTCATTCTGGAAAATTATTGGAACCTCCAATCTATTCCTAGTTTGTCAGAAGCCCAGGTGATCTGGATTTGTGACTGGTTTCTGAAGAGTGTGTGTATGGGAGCAATCTTGTAGAACTGAATCCTTAGCTTGTGATCGGATGCTATCTCCAGACAGATAGTGTCAGAATTAAATTATAGGACACCCAGCTGGTGTTGGAGAATTGCTTGGTTATGTGGGTAACCCTTTCCCCCAACAGACACAATGGAATTGGCAAGTAGAACCTTTATTGCCATACAAAATAGCCCAGACTTAATGGCTTAAAACAACACCCATTTATTATCTCAGTATGCTGTAGATTCAAAAGTCTAAGTGCACTCAGCTGGGTGCTCCACTTAGTGTCTCACAAGGCTGAAGTCAAGGTATCAGTCACGCTGGACCCTTATTTGGAGTCTCTGGGGGTATATCACTTCTAAGCTCAGTCAGGTTGTCAGCAGAATTTAGTTCTGTACAGTTGTAGGACTGAAGTCCCCATTTCCTTGCTGGGTATCAGCTGAGAGCTGTCTGCAGCTTCCAGAGGCTGCCCATATTCCTTGACTTGTAGCCTCCTTCCTCCATCTTCAAAGTCAACAATGGAGTGTTGACTCCTTACACTTTGAATCTCTCTGACTCCCTTTCCTCCCTCCTCTTCTGGTTTGAATGGTTCATACAATCAGATTAGGCCTACTTGAATAATCTCCTTTTTGCCATATAACATAACAATCACAGGACTAACATTAGAGATTGAAGATCATGGGGGCCAAAATTCAGCTTATTGAAGCAACGAGTCATAGGAAGGATGAAGAGAATGGTATGTGCCCTAAACTCTAGTCCCCAGTTGTGACAGGAGAGTTGTGACCTTCCTGTCTCCCTCTGTTTCCAGATGAAGGACCTGCGTCATGAAAATATTAACCCTTTATTGGGCTTCTTCTATGATTCAGGGATGTTTGCCATTGTGACAGAATTCTGTTCCAGAAGGAGCCTGGAAGACATATTGACAAATCAGGATGTGAAACTTGACTGGATGTTTAAATCATCACTCTTGCTGGATCTCATCAAGGTTAATGGAAAGACTGAGTAAATCTTAGCTTTTCCCTATAGATTTGAATTTAAATGTTTTGGGGATGTTTTATTTTCCTTGGATCATTGTGATGATCTCACTCTTTCACCTTCCTTTCTATGGTCTGTTCCCATCCCTTCTCGTAGTCCCTTTGTACATATCTGTTATAAAGTACTGATATAGAAAAGATTTACTCTCTCCTTTCCCTCAATTTGAGGGCCAGATTTGTATTTACTTCCTGTTGCCACTGAGCACTCTTTGCCTTAAGCAATCCGTTCTTCCATCCTGTTTCTCTGCTTTCTGGATGTGGAAAAATACTCATTTCCAGCTCCTTTGATGCTGCTTAGCCTCATCTCCTGGTTCACCATCTAAAACATGGTTCAGTCTAGAACTAGGTGACAGGTCTTTATATACCATAGATGTAGATATAGAACTTAGCATGATGAGAAATCAAAAGACCACATAGGGTCTATTAGGCAGAACCTCCATTCTCTGAGGCAAGGACTATTGACAGTTAATGGGGTTCATGGATGGGTCTATGGATTGGCTTTAGTGGAGTCCATGAACTCTTTGGAATAATATGCAAATTGTGTCTACATGCATTTTTATGGAGCTGAACTGGTTAATCAATGATTTGTTGAGATTCCTGCATATTGACCAATCTTGACCTTTATATTGTGGCCTAACCCTTTTCAAGGTAGCTTTATAGACATTATCTCATTCCAATTCTCTATAAAATAAGTGTGATTAGTCTCCTTTTACAGAAGCTCAGAGAAGCTAAATGAGGTATACTTTGTTATATAGTGTCTGCCATACATAGTAAGTGCTCAATAAATATTTATCAGGCAACTATTAAATGGCAGAGCTGATAATAGAATCCAAATTTCCTGATTTCAATTCTAGTACTCTTTCCACTCATCCTATAAGCAAGGTCCCGTGAGTTAAGGGAGAAGCTTCAAAATGACAGTGCCCTCAGGCCCATGATGAATGAAAGCCAAGCATTAGACAACCCTGGGGGANGCAGATTTTCTGAGGGCACAAGATGTAAAGCTTACAAATACAAAGGGGTGTCAGGCCACAAAATAGAGCCAGATACTTAAAAGGATCAGCATAAACAGTTCTGAGATGATTGCACTAGAATATGAATTGTATTTATATGTGAATGAATCAACCCATCTGATAAAGTCCTGGTAGATCACATTTGAATGTTATATAAAGTTGCCCAGCAAGCTGTAGAGATCAGCAGTATTCAGCTTTCTTTTTTTATTGTATATTTTTAATTACAAAAATAATGTATTAAATGAGACTTAAAAATCACATGATATAAATATATATAGGGGAAATATTGACATTTACTCAACCCTCTTTCACATCTTCCCCCAGAGTTAACCACTGATGACAATTTGGTGATTAACCTTGTAATTCATTTCATGTGTATTTACATTCATTATAGATTTGGTTGTTTTTAAAAATACATGCAGTCACATAGTTTTGCATCTTACTATTTATCACTTACTTTATGGTATATAGATGATTCCCTGTTCATACATACAGATCTATTTTATTGCTTTTAACTGCTGCAGAATATTCCACAGTTGGGATACACCACAATTTGGACAGTCTCTTCTTGATAGGTATTTACTGTAGTTGTAATCATATAATATTATAAAACAGAGCTGTCTTGAGCATTCTGGTGTATGTCTCCTCGTGCAGATGAACAGGCATTTCTTTAGAGGAGAAGCAGAATCCTTAGATCACGGGATATGCATGCTTTCAATTTTGATATCTGTTGCCAAATTGTCCACCAAAAAGGATGTACCCATTTTCATTCTTGCCAATAGTGGAAGAATGAATGTTGGGTTAGACCTTTTGGGGAGAAGTCAGAATTTTCCAATTCTTGGAAATTATATATGTGTGGATCCATCCTATGTTTGAAATGTCAATAAATCTCCCAATAATGGAAAATTCTCTATACATCCAAGATACATTTTTTCATCAAAGCATAAAATTTTAGAGCTGGAAGGGACCCGGAAATAATTCTTATTGTCAAGGTTTTGCTTTGCCTGCATATGAGAAAAAAAGGGCTGAATTCTGGACCATAATAGCTCATACCATTGACAAGCTCAGAAACTGGCTTCTAAAACACAAAATAGTTAAATAAGTAATTAAATAAATCCTGTTTGTATCATCTGCAGGGCATGAAGTACTTACACCACAGAGAGTTTGCTCATGGGAGGCTGAAGTCTCGGAACTGTGTGGTAGATGGGCGTTTTGTACTAAAAGTGACAGATTATGGCTTTAATGACATCTTGGAAATGCTAAGACTCTCCCAAGAGGAACCTTCTGCAGAAGGTAAGCAATATATTATGCCCTTCTGATGCATACAAGGTAAATCCAAAATTCAAATGAGAATATGTACTGAATTAAAGCCTCAGGCTGATTCAACTCCCCACTTTTGTTGAAAATTCAGCCTCATTTCCAAGCAGAAGTTGTTGAATGAAGTCTGTAATCTCACCACAGCCTACCCTTCAGAACAAAGCCAGTACAATAATGTTGAATTCCTGCTGTGGCAGGATTAGGCGGTATTGTTTAGAGACCCCAGGAGTCTCTGGAGGAACTTGCTGAGCGATAGGCACACAGTAGGTGCTCAATAAATACTTGTCAGGTTGAATGGGAGGTGATTTGGTAGCTGGACCCCCACGAAGCACATGCTGGAATGGGATGTCACTAGAGCCTACCCTCACTGTCTCAGTCAGAGAGAAAGAAGCAAGGAGGGGGCTCCCAGCAAGTAAATACTCTGTGGGTTGCGTGGGATGGTTTCAGACAGAACTATGGCCTTCTAGTAAATAAGTAGGCACGCCCGTAAACGCCCATTTTGTGTTTTTGTCTTCTGTTTAGGGTCCCAGTGGCAGCACCAAACAATGCCTGTAGGGGTCATAACAGATCAAAGAAATGGGAGAAATCTGAGATGGGGAATGGGAGTGGGTGAGTGAAAAATAAGAGGGAATGAACTGATAGAAGAGAAGAAGGAAAAAAGAGAAATAGTAAGAAGGGGAGAGAATGAATTGAGTTAAATACATATAGGAATCTTGGGCATTAAAGGTTTTAAACAGCACTGCAAGGGTAAAGAAGAAAGAGCAACATAAAAACACAGAGAACCCAACAACCCCAAAAAAGACAGAGGGACAGATCAAGATTACAACATATATTCTTAAAAGAGTCTTTGTCATTGGAAGTTTTCAAACTGCTGACTTTACTACAGAAGAGAGACAAAGACTGAAAGACACAGAAAGGACCACATGCATAGAGGTAGACAGCTCAACCATCAGTGGCATCATCTCTGTGCTCTATAAAACTTGTGAAATACTGAACTTTAGGGAGGCATCCAGTCCAACTTTCTCATTTTACAGAAGAGATCACTAAGGCTCAAGGTTTGCCCAAGCCCTGCAGCTACTTAGCAGCAGTGTCAGGAATTTAATTCAGGTCTTTGGGAGACTGGCCCCTACATCTAGCTAAATCATGGCTTAGGATAACATTTTCCTTTCTTTTCCCATCCATGGTTTGGAGGACTTGAAGCTCCTGGTAATCATAGTAAAAACCATGTGATATTCTCTCTGTCTGTCTGTCTGTCTGTCTGCCTGTCTGTCTCTCCGTCCCACCCCCTCTTTTTGTGGATCTGTTCTTGTTGTCAACTTAGTCTTATGGTTATTGTTTGGCTAATTCCAATTTGAAATCTTGAGTAGTTGCCTGGTGTTAATGCTAGGTGGTTGAGGACAACAGCTGCAAATCGGCAAGTACTTAGCTTCTTGTCAAGATGAGTCATCTATAAAAGATAAAAGATAAAAACTCCCAGAGTTCCACTTAATTCACAGGTTGGCAACTTGCAAACTTAAGAAACTCTGGTCTGNCTGCTCTGTCTCTCCTTCTTACTGTTTCATTTCACTCTCCAAATTGCAATGGCAGTCTGTATGCTCAATCCATTCTTCCCCCACAGCAGCCAGAGGGGGGTTTTCTCAACTGCAAATCTGATCATGTTACAGCTATGCCAAATTTCACTGAATGGCTTCCCATTGCTCTTAGGATAAAGTTCAAATTCCTTTACATGGCTTATGAGCCCTGTGTGGTTTGGGCCTTGTGGACTTCTCGTGCTTAATCACTCCCTCTCCACCTCTGTGCTCTAGCAGTACTGAGCTCCTTCCAGTTGTTTATTTACCCCAGGCTCTCTTACTTGCAGGCCTTCACACATGCTGTGCCCATTCCTTGGGACACTTTCCCTTCCCACTCTGTTATACACTCTTCTGAATCTGGCTAAATTCTACTCCTTCTTCAGGGCTTAACTTAAATACCACTGATTTAAGAGATTTTCCATGGCCCCCTTTGCTCAACTAAGCTCCCCTCTTTATGATCCTTAGGGCTTTGGACTTTGTTATTTTTTTATATTAAAAAGTTTTAATGTTAATTTATTTTGAGAGAGAGAGAGAGAGAATGCAAGCAGGGGAGGGGCAGAGAGAGAGGGAGACACCGAGTCTGAAGCAGGCTCCAAGCTCTGAGCTGTCAGCACAGAGTCCAGTGTGAGGCTTGAACTCACGAACTGCAAGATCATGACCTAAGCTGAAGTCAGATGCTTAACTGACTGAGCTAAGGAGATGCCCCTGAACTTTGTTGTAATACCATACTTTGTTGGTATGGCATGCTGTCTTCTCTCCCTACCCAGCTTATAAGCTCTGTGAAGGCAAAAAAACAGACATGCCTCCCTCAGTGCCTTTCACAGCATCTGGCAGAACAAATTTTGGTTTAATTAGTGAATGGATGTAATAAAATGAAATAATGAACCTTGCTGCTTCCCCCTTAGATGACAGGGCTAATAGCATCTTATAATTGGGAGGTCCTTGCAAATCATCAGGCTCAACTTCCATTTTACAGATGGGGAAGCTGAGGTTTGATAAGACGACCAAGCTAAGATTGTGAACCCGTGTCTCTTGACTTTCAGCTCTATGTTCTTCTGCACTTCACCATGCTGGCTCTCCGCAGTTGATTTTTATCACCATAGCAAGGCTTAGAGTTAATACTGGCTTCAGCAGATACAAAACAAGCCAAAGTAATTTTTCTAGTTTTCCTGAGAGTTCAAGTCTAATGACAGGTAGTGGCTCTTACTTGGCTCTGGAGTGGGGATGGGGAAATGGGGGTAGGTTGTAAGTGTATTCATTACTGTCCACTTTCAATTATGTAAGTATAGCACAGATAAAGCCTCATTTTAGCCATTAACAACATACATGTAAGTGCTTTTTGAAAATACTATTTGGGAATGATTGTATTTAATAACCCTGCTTTTTACCAGAGATTTTTGCTCTCTTTTCCCTTCTTGTGCTTTTAAATGTGCAGGAGAGAGGGTAACAGAAGAAGCAGCTGCATTTTTCTTGCTCCAAGATACTGACCCCCCACCCTGCCTTCCCCTCCAAACCATATCAGAAATGTATTCTTTTCAGCAATGTAACATTCAATCTTTTGTTTATTTGCAAATATAAATCCTCCTAGTCAAGAAGGCATAATGGCAAAACCACTATAGTAAATATATCAGAGAATATCATGGGGGCAGGAGAATGTAGGGGTGTGGGACAAAGGCTGGGGACACCTGGGGGCCGAAGGGAGAAGGTGAGTACATGACTGGGAGTGAGGCCACAATTCCCTATTCCACCATTTTGATCAGGATTGGATCAAAACAGGAATTTCCAGGGTGAGTTTCTCTTTCCTGGGTTTCACTAACAAATCAAAATAACCTCTGACCTTTCCATGCTCTGTCCTGCTTCCCAGGGGCTAGTCCCATGGGCTCCCTTCCCAATACTCCAAATTTATGGAGATGAAAAGTTAGCCAGCACTTTCCCCCTGCAGACACCCCTCACCCTCAGCAGACACTCTTCTCCAGCCTTCCTTCCTGGATTTCAACCCCTTGTTTACTCCAAACCTCTCCCCTCCAAGTTGCACATGAATCCCATCCCCAGTTCTGTCACTACCTTCGTTATAGCCTTCTTGTGCTGCCGCTCCCACCCCCATTCCAGCCCCCTTCCCCTCGCCGCCGGCTCTCACTGTAATAACTTCCTAGCCGGTCTCCCTGACTCCAGCCTCTCTCCTTCTTCAATCCAGCTTGTGCAGGTTGCCAGATTAATCTTCCAAACACAGCTTTCATCAAATCCCTCTCCAGCTCCTGCACCCCTACTGCCTTTTGTATTCACTCCAAATGCCTTCATTTGGCTCTCAGGGACTCTCACCTTCTGCCCTCATTCTTCCAGCCACTCTCCCTCCCCCACTTCATCAAGCCCATTTCTCATTTCTCATTATTCCTTAACAGAGCCCTTCTCTTCAGCCAAGTTAATCTGCTTACCACCACCCCCATCTGCAATTTGCTCCTTTCTACTTCTCGTTCTTTTGCACGCACTGTTCTTTCTCCCTGCAAAGCCCTTACCCTCTCAGCTCTAGGAAACTGCATCCTTGACCTTTTTAACAACCTCCTTTAAGATTTAACTTTTTCCAGGAAGCCTTCCTGGATTAATTTGACCAGCTCAGTTGTCTTTTTTTCTAGTTCGAACTTCACAGAATTGCCAATATTCAACCATTTTTGACCCACAGAAATGGCAATTTCATATGATTCAATGTAAAAGGCTGCCTCCAACTTTTGACTAGTCCATTTATATTATTAATGTGTATTTCTTTCTACATCACTTAAGTGACCCTGCCTTGTATTGCAGTCAGGAGTTCACAGGTCTGTCTTGCCCACTGGTCTGTGAACTCTAGGAGGGCAGAAGCAAGATCTAACTCATCTCTAGCACCATCCCTGTACCTAGCATAGTGCCTGGTACATAGTAGACCCTCAATAAATATTTGTAGAACTTACTTGAAGGGATTGTTGCACCTTTTTGCTCTGTGAGGAATGGAGGGGGCCTGGAGATCCTCTAATCCTCTTAGAGAAGACCTGGAGAAAGCAACTTGTGAATCCTTGAGCTCCGGCACAATCAAATTACCAGGCACATATAGATCTCAGCAAAGAGCAAATCCATGGCAACCAGAGTGGCTGTGCACTTGCCTTTCCCTGGAAGCCTGCCAATTGCTACTTGCAGGCGCAAGAGAGCAAGAAAACAAGTGCCAGATAGTTTTGCTACTTTGAGCTTCTCTGCCCTTCCCCAAACCTCTGCTGTGTCTGCCTGCATGGTCCTGGAGTGGGGAGAGTAGTATGCTTTCTCTGTGCGTAATTTCTTAGATTCATAGATTTGGACCCCGGGCGGGGCACTAGCATGCCATTCTGTCTAATAAAAATATAAAGCAGTCAATGAAACAGCACCCTTGGAACCCTTGAGGGCATTGCAGATGCTGTCAGTTAATCCTTCCTGCATTCAGTACACAATGCTTTCTTTTCAGAGTTGCTATGGACGGCCCCTGAACTGTTGAGAGCCCCGAAGGGCAGCAGGTTAGGTTCTTTTGCAGGAGATGTCTATAGCTTTGCCATCATCATGCAAGAAGTGATGGTCCGGGGCACCCCATTCTGCATGATGGATCTGCCTGCCAAAGGTAAGTGGGAGGTGAGAAAAGGGCACCGGGGGCCCACCATGACCCAGATCATCAGCCTAACCCAGGCTGTTGTAATTTGCCACAAGAGTGAACACTCTTATGTGTCTGTGCTAACTGCCTGCTAGTCTGCAAATAGCTTGTGGTATACACAGGTGGGACTTGGAGCCAAACAGATTTAGGAATTTGGAAGAAATTTCCCAACACAAGAAGCTGGCCCTTTCCAAACTGTGATGCAAGCCAAGGACCTACAGAACCTATGTTGGTCCCCCTTTTCTTTTTTTAGAAGGCTCCTCTACTTTAGACATTCTTTCCATATTTTCATACCATAGGCTTTCATCCTCATCTTTCATGAAAATGTTTGCTGCCAGACAAAATCCATCAATGAATGTAAACTCAGTGGACAAAAATTTGAGGGGAAACAGGATATTGGCATATTCTAAGAGTATGAACCCACTAGATACTTAGTGGAGAAATAATATGTTTACTAGCAGAGGAAACTGCAGACACCGCCTTAACCAAAGTGATCACTTGATGCCTTGATCAAGGCATCATGTACCCCCTGACATGATACACCAAGAAGGGTACAATATCACCCTTGTGGAATGTTTGCAAAAAATTCATAACCTGAATCTAACCATGAGAAAAAAATCAGACCACCCACAAGTGAGAAACATTCTGCAAAATTACCAGCCAATACTCATCAAAAGTATCAAAGTCATGAAGCACAGTGACAGAGTAAGTAACCATTATGGACTGAAGGAGACTGAGAACAATAATTAAAATGGGATTTTGAATTGGATTGTGGGATATAGAAAGGATATTAGGAATAAAACTGATGAAATTCAAATAAGTACTAGAACAGTAGTAATAGTATTGTACCAAATATTAATTTCCTTTGTACTATGGTTAGAGGAAACTGAGTGAAGTGTATATAGGTAATTACTATAATTGTTTTACAACTTTATTGGAAGTCTAAATTCATTTCAAAGTAAAAATTAAAAAATGCAAACAAAACAAGGAAACCCCAAATACTTAGCTATCCTTTGCCCTACTCAGAGTCCCATATCACTCATCTACTCAAAACTCCCTAAGTGTTTCCCATCACTTGTCAAATGAAGCCCAGATTCTTCACATGACATACAAGGCTCTTCATAATCTGGCTCCTAGCTACCTAGCTAAGCTTATCTTTTGTCACTCCCTGCACTCCAGCGAAACCATGACTGAAATCACCTTAGTCTCTCTTATCTCTGTGCCTCCAAGAGTGCTGTTCAGTCTCTGGAATGCCCTCACCTTCTCCCCACTTTGTGTCATCCAATTTTTGTCACCTCCACTGGAAAGCCTTGTCTAACCTCTTTCATGTGGGCCAAGTCCCCCTCTGTGCATACCTGTGCGTTTGTCTGCTAGAAGGCTTATATTGTTGGTCATTGTTTATCTCCTCAATTGAACTATTAGGTCCTCAAGGGTATGAATTAATTATGCTGGGCCTAAGCAGAGAAGTAACCCATTCAATTCAATGGTATTCTAGTAAAAGGGCAAGGACTCTTTTTACCAGAGGGTAGATGAGAACAGTCACACCCCCAAGGGATTGGTTCACATGCAATCTATTACACTGAGAGCAGGGTGCCCCAATAGAGGAACCATTCCTGGTATAGGCCAACCTAGGCTAAAGGAGCAGAAGTGTAATGTCACAGGGGACTGAGAAGTGAGAGGCAACAGCTGAAATTCTTCCATGGAAACAAGGGGGCACTTACCATGGTATGAAGCATCACTATTTTGGAGTGTTACAGCCAGTGTAGGGATGGGAAGGGCACACTGGTGAGGCAAGCAAGGTTTGGTTCATGATAAGAATACTGGAGTTGGGGGTGTTGGGAGGGGATTGGGGATAAGAAATGAGCTTAAGAGATAGGGCTTGGAGTTTACCCTCTGTGTTATAAGAAGGTGTGAAAGGGTTTTAAGCAAAAAAGTGACCAGACTTGTGTTTTAAGAATGTTTTGCAGAAGGCTAGGCTGGTCAGTGTGGGTTGCTGAGGACATTGGAGGCTAACTATTTGCTCCTACTTCTAGGGAGTTTTCTCAGTCTGGCTGATCTAGATCTCTGGTCACTAATGGTTTTTGGGTCTTGAACAGGGAGTTTTGGAACTCCCACTTGAAGTCTGAGGCATTTGGAAGTGAGGATTCCTGGGGTCAAATTCAAATTCTGTTACTTACTAGCCTTGTGACTTTGAGCAATTTACTTTCTCTCTGTCCCTCATTTTCTCCTTCTGTCAAATAAAAATAAGGGTTCCTACTTCATCTGTTTGTAGTGAGAATCTAATGAAAGAATGCATTCGGTGTGACTAGCCCATAGTCTGATACATAGTAAATTTTCCACTGAAAATGGAGTTTAAGGACAAGCAGTCAGGAGGATCCAGATGAGGTCCTGAACTATTGACTGGACTTCTTAATCCTCTTTCCCTAGGGGGTAGGCAGGGCTCACAGCACGGATCTCGGCTAGGCATGGGCCTTCAAGGGGGGCTAAGTGGGTCTACTGTGAGGATTGGAAAGTTTAGATGACTTGGGTGTTGGTGAAGGGAGCCAGGTCATTGGAAGTGTAATGTTAGAATTGGTGTCAGATAGGCCACGTTTAAAACCTAACAGAAGCAGGATAAAGCTGTACTTAAATGGTACTAATAGCCCAATTGATTATTTTCTTGCCCCCTCCTCAACTGGATGATACATCCTTTGCTCAGATATAATTTATATTCATGCCACCTAAGGAGAAAGCAAAGGAAATGGTCTTTCTGTAATTTTTCCCGAATAACCCCTTTCTTGGCTAAAACTATATGATCTTTGCCAAATCCTGGTGCCTTTTCTATGATTTACAAAACTTTCTCTTCTTGCTTATGCACAGAAATCATAGACAGACTTAAGAAACCTCCTCCTGTGTACAGACCAGTGGTTCCTCCTGAGTATGCCCCTCCAGAATGTCTCCAGCTAATGAAGCAGTGCTGGGCTGAAGCTGCAGAACAGCGACCAACTTTTGATGAAATATTTAACCAGGTAAGGACTCTCTGAATGTTAGTACTGCCCAGAAGTGGCCCCAAAGCCAGCCTACCCAAAACTAAGTCTTTGGGTTCTCATCATATTGTTAAAGGAATCTCTTGCAAGAAAGAAAATCACTCCTCTTGGGGAAGAAGCATGGGGGTGGCTACTTGGAGGCTTTTGATACTGGAGCATCCCCAGTACATCCTCCAAGAGAGCAATGGTTGGTTTTAATGTTCTTCTGTATATGAACCTCTGTTCCAGACCATCCACATTCTGACCTAGCCAACCTTTCAGAATAGAATTGAACCACTGGGCATTTGCAAGGCAATGGCATTGAGACTGTTAAAAGATAAGTATCATGGAAGAGATGTGGATCCTCATAGAGCCATGTTTGCTTTGGAGATTCCGGAGAACTCTGCTGAGTGTACCTTTTAAGTGATGCCAGGTGGTTTTGGAGGGTCAGGAGAGATAAATGATGCTTGAAATGATGCTCATGATGGAAGAAAGTGCAAATGGGGAGTACAAAAGCCGGAGACTTTTTAGGTTCCTAGGGAACTCCTAGAGGCAATAGGGTGCACGGAAAATGGTAACTTCTCTCCTTAAGATACTGAATTTCTAAAGAGGCTGATTCTTTCCTTAGAGTTGGGGGGTGAAAAGGGGGAAGTGAGGTAAGGACAGTAAGAGCCCTGCTAAGGGATCTAAAGTGCAGTTCCTATGTAAGAACATGCTGCTTAGGGCT
The DNA here is from genome assembly GCF_008692635.1 of Crocuta crocuta. Taxonomy (NCBI): domain Eukaryota; kingdom Metazoa; phylum Chordata; class Mammalia; order Carnivora; family Hyaenidae; genus Crocuta; species Crocuta crocuta. The sequence goes on from NW_027527804.1 coordinate 1,359,487, forward strand.
TTGTTGAAACTACAGGATACCGAAACTGAGGGTGCTTTCTGTGAGTGCTGTGTCAGCTCTGGTGGAGAGGCTTTTGAGCCTGGCTGGAGTACAGCACTGAGATGCTTTATGAATGGCAGGTATCTGAGGCGGAAAAAAGAAACAGTTGGATTGAAAGCCAGAGGGGCCCTGCATATGAAGTCATCCATGTCCCCAGCTAACAATACCTCCATTAGCTTGGCTGGGTTTCTTGAGGACACTCAAACAGGTGTTCAGTAGTATGGAAAAGGCAAAGGACCATGAAGGTCACATTTCTGAAAACTTACCATGAGGCAGGAGAAAAAGCATTTGCACTTGTGTTGATGCTAGAGATGTTATTTCAGAAGGCAGCAGAGAAGCTGGTGATAGACAGAAGGAGAGCACATCATACGGCCTTCAAACAAGACATTGGTGGGCCTTTACTGAAATGTTTCGGTACTGAAAGACAAGGAGAGCCTGCCAACTCCCTGCAGCTAATCAAACTTAAATGGGAAGAGGAAAAGACAGAGGCTCCCTGGGTTAGGCAGTAGGGGGAGCCTTAAGCATTTGAGCTGGCTACTGAAATTACCTGTAGGACCTTGGTAGACATGTAGACATGGACCAAGCTCAGAAAGAAACTCCTAGTATCAGCTTTGGGGCACTGAGTGCTAAGTGTGACCCAGCTGAATAAGAGGGTTCATGGGGCTAGGTTCCCTCTAGATGTATGCTCCGCAAAACTACCACCAGTCTTTATTGTAAACACAGCCTTATGCATGCTGACCACATCAGCAAGGAGGGGCTACCCTCTTGTGATTCCAGTGCTATGCCAAGCTCCCTGTCTCTGTAGACGAACAGGGTCTCAGGAGGGCACATGAAAAATCTGTGGCATGCAGCCACCTCTAAAGGATCAGTGCACAGAATAGCACAAGACCAGTTGAATTTCTACATGACCCTGACTGACATGAAGGGCAGGTGCTAGGGGACATCGTTATTCCTGGACCCCATGCTAAGAAATAGGGGTAGATCTTACCATGTAGCTCTTGGGTCATATTTAAAAGTCAAGGAACCTCCTACTGTCAAAGAACTGGTAACACAGTGGCATTGGAAGTAAGGATGATTTCATAGGTTGATTATCTAGAAGAGTAGAACAGTGCTTCCTGCCCTCTTTCCTCTTATCCCACTCACAAATGGCCTGGGCTCAAGACCAGATCCTATTGCCTTTGAAGTGGCTACTATTCATGTGACAGCACCTGGGAGCTAAAGAATCCTTCCCAGAACACATTTGCTCAGACTTCAAAGAACTAGAAGGGTAAGGGAAGAAGTACTCATGGGAAAAAAGTCTTGGGAATGGACCAGGGTAACAATGAAGTTGAGTGATGACTTTTCCTACTTATACCTAGGTTTACTTCTCATGCCCTAGCATTTTGGAGGAAGGGATTTTTGATAAGGGGTCCTATCCATCATCTCTGAGTTTGGGGGTTAAGAATTCCCTGGCTCCTTTTTCTGTTTTACCTCCAGTTAAAAACTTTCAATAAAGGGAAGAAGACAAATATCATTGATTCTATGCTTCGGATGTTGGAGCAATATTCTAGCAACTTGGAAGATTTGATCCGGGAACGGACTGAAGAGCTGGAAATTGAAAAACAGAAAACGGAAAAGCTTCTAACACAGATGCTACCACCGTATGTGTGAACACCTGAGGAGTGTGAATCCTTGTAACAGTGTGTTCTATTAAAAATAGAAAAAAAATTACCCATCAACTAACTGCTCCCTCCCCCTGTCCTGTATGCTCTCTACTCCCAGTAGGTTTGAGTCACACCTTCAAATCAAAGATGAATTGGAAACCAAGGGAGAAGAGCACACTTCCTAATTTCCCCACTACCTGTGAATCATACTGGTCATTTAAGTTTTTGGTGCTTCAGTTTTTCTATGTGTCACTTCATGACTTTGCCTGGAAGTTGACCAATTAAAAGGAGGCAGTTCTTTGAGTTCCTAAAGGAAAGTGGCAGAGTTGTTTTTCTAGGGTTTTCCTTCTTTAGATCAAAGCCTTATCTGTTAATACAGTTCCAAAATTTCCAGGGCACCTTATCATGTTGTAAGGTGATCTTCTAGGAGATAATCAGGGGAACTAGTCTTATGCAAAGCAACCACCTAGGAACATTCCCCGAGTGAAAGGACAGCTGATGAAGAAGTTTAGCTGGCTGAGAAAACTCCACAAAAAGACACACCAAGACTGTCTGTTCAGTGCTATATTCCAGCATCTGGCACAGTGCCTGGCACATCATAAACACTCAATATATGTTTATAGAATAAATTAAAGAATTAATGTTTTCATCCAGATGACATCTTCTTCCTCATCATTTACTTGGCAGTAATTTTTGGAGAAATTATGTTCTAGCAGATGTGTGTGTGTGGCATGCAGGAAGGCCTGTGTCCTTTGAGGAATAGCTGTGTCTGCTTTTTAGGTCAGTTGCTGAATCCCTCAAAAAGGGCTGCACGGTTGAACCTGAGGGCTTTGACTTGGTTACCTTGTACTTCAGTGACATTGTGGGCTTCACCACTATCTCCGCCATGAGTGAGCCCATTGAGGTGGTGGATCTTCTCAATGACCTGTACACACTCTTTGATGCCATCATTGGCAGTCACGATGTCTATAAGGTAAGTTACTTAGCAGAGACTTATATATTCTAGAGAGAAAATTTTTATATGAGGCTCATCAGTATGCATTCCAAAATTAAAAGGTAGAATTTTACTGAACATGGTTGTCTAGGAAGTAAAATTTAAATAGTATACCACTTCCATGGGTACCTTATTAGAAATGAAGGTCAGATAGAATGCATACAATTTCACACTTTACAAAATAACAGTATGAACCTAGCAAGAGATTGCTAGTTAGATTTCCTCTGAGCTGTTTTCTAAAACTGAGACTAAGAAGAGGTTGGAGCAAAAAGGTTTATTGTGCTTCAGTGGCTAAGTAACCACACTGTAGGCAGTATCATGCTAGGTACTGAAGGGGAAGTGGAAGATGCACTGATGTTTTGCCCTAGTTGGTGACTGCTCTAGAGTTCCTCTTGGTAAAGCTTGTGTAGATCTAATACATGTTGTTTGCTCCCTTAGGTACTGTTTTTATATAGGAGGGAATTCTGGCATTACATACGTCAAAGAACTAATAGACCTGAGGCTCTTTGGGATTGCTACCGGGTAGCCAAGAGCCTACCTAGTAGTCTAAGGAAGTCATTAATTGTGAGGTTGCAACTGCCTGCTCCCACCTTCTCCCTGTCCCTCCAGCTGTCAATTTCCACTCTTCCTATCAAGGTTGCAGAAGATGAGCAGAGAACAGATGACTACATTCACTCATTTTGTGTGCTATGCTTCCTTACCCTTGATTTTATGTGTTGTCTTTATTGAGGGAGAAAATGACTAAAAATCTTACAGCTGTGCAATGCCATTTCCATGTTGTCTGCAACATGGATACTTGTCTTATTGATGGAGAAATATGCCCCAGGCATCCCAAACTTCAGATAGCTTCTCTGTCCCAGGAACTAAGGTAGAGCTGTGGAATGAGTACCTCCATTCATTGGATCCTTCACAGTAGTCTGAAATGTTCCAACTCTCAAATCATACACAGGGCAATGTGTTTATCTCAGATTAGACAGGGCCCTTTCAGGTCAGGTAGAGAGCCTCAGGGCTAGGCCAAGCTACCTAAATAGGGCTCAGAAATAGACATCATACCTGTCAATCAGCAGGAGCTGCAAACTAATCAAGAAGCACACATGGAAACCACAGTGGAGGAAAAATCCATGGAATCAGACTACCTGTCTTAACTTGTTCAGCTCAAGCAGCTTGAAGAGAAAAACAAATCACTAAACGCTAATTCAGTTGAAACTAAAATCAAAGATAATTCAGCGTGGGCAGTAACACAGCCACTGGTTTAATCGATGCAGCTGATACTGTTCAGACAATTGTTGGAAGTCCTAGGAATGAGGCCATAAGATCTTTTGGTACTTCATGGCTGCAGTAGGGAGTTAGTAGGCTGTTTCCAGGATAGACCAGGGCTATACAAAATCCAAAAGTGAAATCTAATTTTTCAGTCCTCTTTATTAAAAGCAACTGTGCAAAGGAAATAAAAATTGAACTAGAAGTGACTCACCAAACCCGTTTGTGTTTTCGTTTTCTTTACCTATAAAATTGGAATCACTTTCCCTGGCTCTTGATAATCTGAAATGGAAGTGAGAAGGTTACTGCAGAATTACGAAGTTGGTGCTTTGTTTTCAGCTTCAATTGTTCTGCCACCACCCATTCTCAACCAGACCTCTTTCTATATGTCCTCTGTCCTTTTTGTGTCCTTCTGCTGGCTCATGTCTCCCACAATTCCCCACAGCAGTCTCACACCAAGACAAGGCAGTGCTCTTGCTCTCTACCTTCTAATATCCTCATCCATATCTGTGGAGACTCCTGGGTGACTGACTCATTTGGGGGAAGAGTCAACCACTATTCTTTGATAATGGCCAGTCAGTGAGTCTCTCCTTCCCATGTAACATTTGCATCGTACCCATTGCCTTCCTCTGCGCAGGCAGGCATGCATATTTGAGGGTAGGGATCCTTTTCTCAAATTGCACCAGGTAAGGGAGGCCCTGGATGGAAGCAGGGTGAGGTACAAAGCCTCATGGGTTCAAAGCATTATTGTTATTGGCTATATATAAAGTCATGATGAGGGGCCTATTGCTGATTACTAAACTGTCTCTGGAGCTGAGTCATAGCCACCATCCCATGGTTTATGTCAAGACATATTAGGATGATGATGATGATGATGATGATGATGATGATGGTTGATGCTGCTGCTGCTGCTGCTAGCTTGCCCTTATCATCTACCAGACAGGTTTTAAGTGCTTTGGCATATATCATGTTATTTAGTCCTTAGAAAACTCTATAAGGTAGGTAGTGTCATTATTCTATTTTACAAATAAGCACAGAGAAGTTAAGTGGCTTGCCAAAGCCATGCAGTCTGTAAATGGCATATCTGGGATTCTAACCAAGGGGGTATGACATCAGAATTTCATGGTCTTAACTACTGCACTCTGTGAGTGCAGTTGTCTAGAAGAACATGGATTTTAACTGGATCCAAACATATCCCAGTAGAGCCAGACTGGCACATTTCACGGAAATCCTTTCAGCTTACTTATCTTTTGGATTTACTTGAAAAGCTTCAACCTCCTAGTCACCCAGAAGAGTGAGGACACTTCTGTTGGGAAGACGAGGAATACATATTTCCTTTCTTTACAAGTGTCCAGCCCTACCTGCCCCTTACAAAGCAGTTGAGGGCATGTACTGCCACATGCACCTTAGAGAGGTAGCACCAGAAGAGGAGGAGCTGGCTGGTGGAAAAAGACCCAGTTCTCAGACCCAAGGAACTGAAAAACTAATTCCATCATATTAGCAAGGCAAAGCAGAAGGAACAATCTCTTATACCTCCTTCCTTTCCCTTTCTCTCTATTTGCCTTAAGGCTGCCCCAGTTCATTTACCTGAAATCATCTAGGGAAATGCTTTGTTAGAAGAGTGCCATATGCACCTTTAGGTAGGGAGCTCTTCCATGGAAGTCCATGAGCAGTCCGAGAAGTCTCCCTTTCCCCTTTCCCCAGGAATTACTTGGAGCCTGATAGTTCTCCGGGGTCATCCAGGAATATGCAAAGTAGCTGTACCTATTTCAAGATCTATCGGTGTGGGACCTATAAATCAGTATTTTTTTCATAAGGCTCCTTAAATAATTCTAATGTTCAGCCAGACCTTGAACCACTGACAGTCTTGCTCTGTCTTCCTCACTTTACAAGAAGTAAGCCTCCATCATATTCCTTAAGCTCTGTGAAACATAGACACATGGGCATGTGTGCACACATACACACACATGCATACACACACACACACACACGGACACACACACACACACGTTATCTGCCTTGTTAATTCTATTTCCTCTGATTCCCAGGTAGAGACCATTGGAGATGCTTATATGGTGGCCTCAGGCCTCCCAAAGAGGAATGGCAGTAGGCATGCAGCTGAGATTGCAAACATGTCCCTAGATATCCTGAGCTCTGTGGGTACCTTCAAGATGCGACACATGCCAGAGGTGCCAGTCCGGATTCGAATAGGCCTGCACTCAGGTAACAACGGCCAGCTAAAGTAAGAAAATACATTCCCATGTGCCTCAAGAGAAGGGTAGAAAAGGTGGGGGAGGGTAGTACTTCCTTGATTACTGTCAGCTGTTTTACCCAGGTATCTAGTGCTGCACAGTTTCTTTATGCTTACCCAAGTTTTACTCTCTTACCAGCACCTGCACTACCCCGGTGGGCAGCAGTTCTTGTCATAGGTCCCAAACCCTTTCAATCTACCTTTCTTGTTAGAGCCAACATTTCCTATCTGCCTCAAGGGAAGATTAGAAAAAGGGTACTATGCCCCTGATTACTTTATGCCTAACATTCCCTCAACTGGCTTTTATGACAGACTCCTCACTCTCTGAATGCTTTTTCTCCTTGTGATTTACTGGCTCTTTTGAGCAATTCCTACTCTCTAACTCTGGCTGCTCCCCCATTTTCTGCAGTGCTCTGAGTCGTGGTCTCCTTGCTATCTGCATTTCTTGATTTCTGTTTTGCAACCTGGCTTCCATTTCCTACCATTGTCTGATAATCTCTTCTGTCTCTCTCTGTCCCTTGAATGTTGATATTCTCCAAGGCTCAGTCTTTCATCCACTGTTTTTCTCTCCTCACATGCTCGTCTCTCATTCACATTTATGCTTAACTACCATTTGTACACTGATGGCTTCTGGCGCCACACCTTCAGCACAAGTGTTCTCCCTTAAGCTTCATCCTTGTCTATCAAGCTTGCTGCTGAAATCTCCACCTGAATGGTCCCCATGGACTTTAGACTCAAATCCAAAACAGAATTATTTTCTTCCCACATGGGCTTCCTCCTCTTCTGGTATTTATTCTCTATTTCAGTTGATGGTACTACCATTCACCTAGTTATTCCAGTTAGCCTTGGGAGTCATCCTCCTTGACTCCTCCCTCACCCTGATTTTCAGCATTCAACCATTTACCAAGTCTTGGGCAGTTTACGTTTTAAATATTTCTTAAATCTGTCTTGTCTCTACTCGACTCTCACTGCTCAAGTCTAGGCCACCAGAATCTCTTGTCTGGGTCGCTGCAGTAACATCTCCGTGCTTGTACTCTTGGTTCTTTCTATCTTTCTCATAGTCATCAGCATAATCTGTGTTCACTTGTCTCACCTTCCATTAGACTATTCATTTATTTTAAAAAAATTTACAGTAATCTCTACACTCAATATGAGGCTTGAACTCATGACCTTAGATCAAGAGTCATATGTTCAACCAGCCAGGCACCCCTAGATATAAGCTTCTTGATGGCAGGAACCGTATCTTACTCATGTTTGCATCCTGAATGCTTAGCACACAGCAAGTGCTTAGTATTTTTCTTTTAAGGATAAAAGCCCTCATTTCTGATCTGTGCTTCAGTTTCACATCTCCAACCCTCCTTAGCTCATCTCTTCTTAGACGATTCACCATTATTNAGCCCGACGCGGGGCTCGAACCCACGAACCGCGAGATCATGACCTAAGCGAAAGTCGGACGCTTAACCGACTAAGCCACCCAGGCACCCCGATTCACCATTATTTTGAATTCAACATATCTAAAGCTTCAAGTCATCTTTTTCCACAAACCATAAGCCCATGCCAATTTGCTCATGGTTTTAAGACAGCCAAAAAGTCTGTTGGTTTTCCTTTCATGACGTCTCTCTTTTATGTCTACTGTCTACCTCCCCGTCATCTCTTCCTTTCCGGTACTCACAACGTTGTGCTTGCATTACAGCAATAGCCACCTAACAGGTTTTCCTGATTTCTCCCCTTTCAATGCATTCTGTACAATGATCTGAGAAGAAAAAAGAAAGATCATATTCATCATGTAATACCCAGCCCAAAATTTTGTAGTGGTTCAAGGTCCTCCATCTTAAACAATCCAATATCCAATCTTGTCTCCAGTTTTTCCCTAACTGCTGAGCTAGGAAGACTGCTTTATCTAAGAGATTCCCAAAATTTCAGGCTCAATCCAAACCACAAACCACTGATTCATGTCCTTTTTCTCCTATTCAAATCCTACCTCCCCATCAACCTTCAA
>NW_027527804.1:1367696-1368299 GCF_008692635.1 Crocuta crocuta
CTTCAAATAAAATCCTGCCTCCTCCATTAGACCCTTCTTGACTGAACCACATCTCAATAAGCATCCCTCCTCTCATTTTCTAAACTATTACAGTATTTTTGCCTGTACCATTTGTCTTACCTCAACCATACATTGTTTTCGGTTGTTGCTTAATTCCTTCCTATTTAGTAGCCTCGTCTCTTCAATTAGACTATAAACTCTTAAAGAACAGAGGCCATGTGTTACATTTATTTTTTATCCCCCTTAGTGCCTACCTCAGTGCTCAGGGAATGCATATGAACGGGTGAGAAATGAATTAAAATGAAAAATTTAAGTTTTGTAGTTCTTTCTGAATCCCAAGCCGACTCCGTGCTGTCAGCACTGAGCCCAACACAGGGCTTGATCTCACAAACAATGAGATCATGACGTGAGCCAAAATCAAAAGTCCATTACCCAACAACTCAGCCACCCAGGTATCCCTAAGCTGAACAGTTTTAAACAGAAACAGAGCAGAGGCCAGAAAAAGTAAGAGTGTTAAACTTTTAAGATACTCCTGAATTAGGTTTTCAGTATAGTGGCTGGGGGTTTTTTTTTAAGTAATGTTTTCTATCTGAACATCTAACA
>NW_027527804.1:1368354-1369265 GCF_008692635.1 Crocuta crocuta
CATGGCCATATCGAAATGTAAGAACAAAAGCATTCTAAGGGAAAATAGAAACTATTCTTGGATTATCTATACATACGGCTTGTCTATGCCCCTGATACAAATGATTGAAAGTCAATTCTACTTCTTTTCAGATTTTCCAATTGTCTTAGCAGTAATTCTTTTGGGAAATAAATATGCCCATGAGATCCCTCCTTCCAATCCTAAGACATATGAAAGGGTCACATTTTTTTATTTCAACAAACATGCTTGGATCCCAAGTCCCTGCCCAGGCCTTTTTGGTTTGGGATTCATGCTTTTTTGTCCCTGTTGACAGATATAAGCATCTTGGGTGTAACTGTTACTTAGAACAAGAGTGTAAATCAGAAGGGCAGTCATGTTTGCATCATTATAAATGTGGTTTCTTGTAGGGCAAAGGGTTTATTACTCATTTTGCACTTCCTTCAGATTCCCAGAGCTATTTGGTGGCAACTTTGTGCTTTTATGCAGCAACATTCCTCCCCTTGCTACTCTACAGGGCCAGTTGTTGCAGGAGTGGTGGGTCTCACTATGCCCAGATACTGCCTGTTTGGAGACACTGTGAACACAGCTTCTCGGATGGAATCAACAGGGTTACGTGAGTAACTAAATGATGGGATCGGATTGGAAAACTGACTATTCTTCAAGAGGGGGAAGGAGATTTTAATGTTTTTTTTTTTTTTAAATAAAACATAATTTGAAAAGATTAAGGAGATTTTATACACATATTTCCTGGTCTCTAATAGCAAGCCAGTAGGGGGTGATGTTGGATTAAACATGTATCTTTCTTGTTCTAGAAATGCAGCTGTAGCTAAGTGACACTGAAATAGTCAGTCAATTTGCTGAAAGCAACTAAAAATGTCATTTGGGTAAATAAAAAAAAAATTGACCAGCCT
>NW_027527804.1:1369289-1372329 GCF_008692635.1 Crocuta crocuta
GTGTTGAAAAAAATAAGTGAGGAACTGGCATTTTTAGTTTTTCAACTAGTTTCTGGAGACATACCCAGAGTAAGCTGCCTCCTATAACACTGGTGTTTGCTGCTCTAGTCCTCTTTCTGAACTAGTCAGGATCCCGGGAGTTCTGATTTTATCAAAGAGCCCTCCTTGAATTGAGCTAGCAATAATTCCTCAGCCTAAGGAGTTTGGAAATCTGAAATAATTAATTCCAATTTGCCTATATATGAAACCTTTAGTTTCTATCAAAACATCCATGGTATCAAAGATGCCATTTCTTCCCCCCTTCTTTGAGAATAAAACTGCACAAACCATTATACCATCTGTCTGTTGCTGGTGCCTCTTTATTGGTTATGTACTGCCACTACTAAGGCAATGCCAGAATCACAATGTGCTTTTACCTTTATCATGGTTGAGCAAAGCAATTTGTTTATGCTAATATAGGAAAAGTATAGAACACAATAATAGGTTCTATATACAGTTTTCATGGATTTTATGTTTTAAAAACATTGAAGCTCTTAGCAGCCCTGGCTCTGGCTGCTACTAGGCAAGACAAGCTCGTCCCAATCTCCAGCAATATACACAAACTAGTCCCTGATGATATGGTGGCCTGTATCACAGTGGGTGGTGCCCTGTCTGACCCCACTCCTCATCACTCATGTGCAGAAACAGGCTTGCACAATGGGTCCAGTCTTAGTCAATCTAGCCTGTGCGGCTATGATTAAGGAGGCAGCACGGAACTTAGAAGCTGTTGTCAGAATAAATTTTCTGACATCTGGGAAAGTCTTCGAACTCTACAGACATGGCTGAAGCCATGGAAGTAGTCATCCAGGAACTGCTGCATGCATATGACTTTGCTCTTGAAGTGCAACCCAAGATGAAGTGAAATTGATCATGGAACTGCAATGCAGATTTGGCATGGTACTTTGGACTGATGTAAGCTTGTAGAAGACTGAAGTCATATTCTGGTCTGCACCAGGGAAACTCCACTCATTACATATTGGAAATACAGAGCTGAGAGCAGAAATTGAATTTTCAGATTTAGGTAGCACCTTGTCCAGTGATCAGCTAGGAAGAAGAAAATGGAGTGAATCATGCACAGCAGGTGTTTATTAAGCAACTGACTATGCAAGTAATGCATTGTGAGGGATACAAAGAAACATACACATGTCACAGCACTAAAGGAGCTGTGAAATATGGGAGTAAGCTCCACACTTGATTGAAGATTTATAAAGAGGGAGCCTCATGTTGTATATGAGATCAGGACATGTCATGGGTATTGAAAAATTAATTTCATCAATATCTCCTTTATGCCCAGTTGAATTAACTGGTTCTGGAATGGAAGTAACTAGTGACCCAGTCTTGGCATGATTCTCCTTGCCACACAACTGGATGCTTGTTGGAATGAGCTATCTCTCTTTTTTTGGCCTATGTGTTCCCCACTAGTAGGATTATGACTGGCGACCAGATGCTAGTGGAATGGCACACGTAGTGCTGGCTAGGAACACCCAGATGCACATGTGGCTTTTAGGAACCCTTTTTGAGGAGAGATTTTGGGTGAGCATGAGTTACTGAGAAAGACACAAACAATAGTACTGAACTATGAAGAGAACGAAAATTATTATGAGTAAAGAAAGCAGAAATTTCTTGCAGTTCTTTTTAGCCACGCCTTCCAACTTTGATTGTTCTCAGCTTCTGAATGAATTATTTTCTCAAGTGTGTGTGGGAATGTCTTGGACTTTTATTTAAGACCCAACTTGAACAAAGTCTCACTTCATAGGATAATAGTTTTCAGGAAAGTCAAGGATTCTACCTCAGTTAATAAATTATTGTTTTTCACCAAAGAATTGCATAAAATTTTTAGTCACTGTTCTCCATGTAGAACACTCTTATCCCGGGTTGGGCTCATTAGTTGGAAAATAATACATTCGTGTGTGTACACAGCTAGATGCATTCACCCAAAGGAAAGGTATAAATGTACAATTGCCACAGAATGTTGACAGAGGTCTTGGGACGTTTTTTTATTGATGTTTTATTTTAAGTACAGCAATACTGAAAGATAGTTGTATGGATGTGTATGAAGAAAGACACCTTTTGTCTCTTATGTAGGGTATGTAGACCTTGGGAGTTCTGCTTTAGCAGCAGCCTGTGAAAGAAGCTGCTGAAGCCAAACTTCCCTCTAAGGAGGTCACGTTTCAGCTGGGAGCACAGTAGTGGTAGCTGGTTTCTCAATCACAACCCTCAAGTTAAATTAACACCTTTCTATTGCATGGCCTTTCATCTGAGATAGTGTCTAGGAGGCTGATAGGTGCTACAGCTAACACCTTATTTGGGCCTGGTGAGGAAGGCCATCACTCCCCGTTCCTCCTCCTGTGAAACCCTAACTGAAGCTCGCTCTCTCTCAGGCACTTTTTGAGGGTCTCATTCATTTAGAAGCAGGGGCATTTATTACATTAATATTTTCTCATTGATTTTACCTGAAAGGATCCAGAGTCACTTCTGTCTTTCTTTTTACAGCTTATCGCATTCATGTCAGTCACAGCACTGTGACAATTCTTCGAGCTCTCAGTGAGGGCTATGAAGTGGAGCTTCGAGGAAGGACAGAGCTCAGGGTATAATGTCCTTTTGTTTTTTCTTTAAATCAAACCACTTGGACACACCTGCTTCTGGAGAGGTCATGGTCTGCTGAAAGAGTTTACCTGGATGTCTGGGACGTAGGGCTATAATTCGGGCAGAATATCCAGCCCTGTTTGCCATTCCCAAGAGATTGTCCCTTTTTGCCTCGGTTTTCTTCTCTTTAACTATGGCTACAATAAGGGGGATTGTTAAGACTCCTGAATTTTTCAGACTATGAGCTGTATCTTTCTTTCTAAAAGAATTGCCCAGAACTTGGTTTTTCAATGAGCTGCCCTATTATTTACATTTTCTTACTTCCATTGTGTTTACTCTTTGGCAGCTCCAGACATTGTTCAATAAGTTAAATTTATTTGTGAGCTTGGGTTTTCTATTTGCCTGCTCAGTGGCC
>NW_027527804.1:1372470-1388149 GCF_008692635.1 Crocuta crocuta
AATAAGTTGATGTTATTGGTGAGTTTGGGTTTTCTATTTGCCTGCTCAGTGGCCACCCTTTTAAATTTTTCATTCACACCATTGACCTTCCGTTTACAGAGAGGCTTTATGTCTTTCCCAAAGGACCGGGGGGAATAAAGTCAGTTCCCATGAAAGATATTTTGCAGCACCTTTTCTCTCTGTTAGGACTATCATTTGATCTGGGATTCAGGATTAGAATGATTTTCCCCGTTCCCTTCCTTCCATCCTCCTTTCCTCCCACTTTCCCTCCCTCCCTCCAGTATTTTTTCCTTCCTTCCTTCCTTCCTTCCTTCCTTCCTTCCTTCCTTCCTCTCTCTCTCTTTCTCTTTTCCATCTCTACTGGATTATTTTCATCTTCCTCAGAATAAACCCAGAGCCCCTGGCTGCCCCATTTGTAAGAGACTCTAGATATCTGATCATCTAACTTCTTTATTTTGAGATGAAGAACCAAGGCCCAGAGAGGTGAAGTAATTTGATCAGAGTCACACAGTCATTTGATGGCAGAATGAGGCCAAAAGCCAGGAAGCCTGAATTCCCACTCAGTACCCTTTCCATGATACCATTATGCAGGAAAATTATTTTCTCAGTGATTATGCTTGGGCAAAGCAACACCTGGGTATTGAATGATGCATAATTTGTTTCTGTCATTGGCATGCTTTCTTCAAATGGCAGAAATTTACATGGGAAAGGTTTTCAGAAGTTAAAGTTTTGGAAGGCTTGATTCTAGTTGATCAATTTCTTTTCTGGTTAGTTCTAGTGTGTCTCTTCCAATAGATCCTAATATCTTCTAGCAGGTGGAATGAGTCATTTATGAGGGGACAGAGGTTTCTTTCCCACCTCTGCAGAGAAGTCAGTGAGATGATAGGAGTAGCAATATTACTTTAACAGTGAATCAAATCACTCAAAGGCTTTTGTAATCCCTCTATATATTGTCATTTCTCAGTAGAGGAGGACAAAGGCAGCTTTATTTCCTGAGGCACTTTCCTCTCTGTATTGCTGGGCACAGATTCCCTCATTTAAAAGCTGAAGACCTGAAGAGATAACACTGTTGAAACTGAAAAGAAAAAAATATCACCTGCCTTTATGGTTTATATTATGCCCCAAATTCCAGTCAGAAGTAATTACACCTTTGGGTGTTCTGAGTACAAAAGCTAGACTATGTCAAAAGGGCCCCTTCTAGCTTCATATTTTCCCTTAACCCAGGGAATCTGGGAACATGCTACAGCAAGTTGGAGAAAGAGGCAGGAAGAGACTTCCCCTAAGGCCTTGTCAGGTCTTGCTTATTGAGGTGGTAGAGGCTTCCTGATTGAGAGGGAGATACTGAAAGAGAAGAGAGAGAGCCCCAGGGGAAAGGAAGGCACAATAAGAAAGAAGAGAATAGGAAGTAAGACCCAAAGAAGGAAGGGAGAAAATGAGAGCTCCTTTCTGCCTCCAGAGGCAGGTATTGGACATTACGTAATAGGGACTGGGGGACAGGAGATTCCTTGTCCCTTGGGGGCATGCAATATATCCCCAATAAGACCATATCACCGGCACATTTCAGAAATTCTGAGTCAACATTTCCATCCCTCATTCAGTCTGTGTTGCTGGAAAGGAAGAATTGCTTTAGGACATGGGTCAGAAGGACCACATTTGACAGACCACCAGGTGTGATGGCAAAGATGATGGCTGAAAACATCCTCTCCTTCCAACTGGTTGATGTTTGAAATTCTTCCATCAGAGCCTCTTCTCTTGGGCTCAAGGACTGGATCCACTACCAACAACACTATTTTCCTATTTCATCTCCTTCCTTGGAGTGATGACACTTTAAGTTGTTTCCCTTAGTGAAATCAAAGGTGTGGATTGGATTGGGTGAGAGAAGAATACATAGCGCAGTTGAGCAATTTGGTGGGTGAGGGTTACAAAGAAAGCCATCAGACTGAGGAAACTGAGGTAGATTGGGGGAGGGCTCATTTAGAAGTGACAAGCTCAGCCTCTCTGGAGAGTTGTCCTACTGTCCACTCCAACTCCCACTTTTCCTGTACTGGCAACAAATCATGAGTGCTTAACTGGCTAATTCTGCTTTTTTTAATATTGCTCTCCTAATGGCCTGGTGATATGTCATCTTATTACCTCTTTTCTCACATGAGTCCTGTTTCAGTTACCATTTCTCTGACAAGTTGGAAGCTTCTTGCTGAGACTGTGTATATATCTAGGCTTATCAGATATGTTTACTAGGGCTTCTTAGGTAGATTTATATTTCAAAAAGACTTTCCCAAATGGTTGTTCTCAGCCAGTTTATGTCCTTGCTGGAGGTGGACACTTGTCACCTTGTCTCTGAATTCTGGGGCTAAATAGTATTTGATTCATAGCCCCCTAGGCAGTAGTCCTGTTTTATTAGTGATTTCTCTCTTTTCCTCAACCTCTTCCACCCATACCCTCAACTCCTAACACACACATATACAAGTATACACACGTGTAAGCATGTGCACACATGTATGTGTACACACACACACACACACACACCAGCAATTGAGCTAAGAAATCATGAGGTTGTATTGACAGAGTCATGAAGGTCAGAAGGTCTGGTCTGTAATTCTTGTCCCATCAATGACTCAATGTGTGACACTGGGCAAGTAACTTTATCCTCTCTGTGCTTTCATTTCTTCACATAGAGGCCTCTTCTGACCTGTGATTATCAGGAAGCTCATTAATCACAAGGTTTAAAATTCCCAACAGTTGCTTTTTGGCCTCCAGACCTGCCCCTTGACTCCAGTGTGTTGGAAAAGCTGTATTGTATAGAAGGAAGAGCATTTAAAATTTGGAGTCTAAGACATTAACTAGACTTACTGTGATGATCATTTTATAATATCGAATCATTGTATTGTGCACCTGAAATTAATATAAAGCTATATGTCAGTTATACCTCAATAAAAATAGCTAAGTAATATTAAAAAGAAAATAAATAAAACTTGGAGTCTAGTAAAATTGGTTTCAAGTTCCAGCTATGCCTGCTTATTGACAAGTCATTCAATTTCCATGAAACTTAGTGTCCCTATTTGCAGAATGAAGTTAATAATAAACCCACCTTCTAGAGTTTTTGTGAGAGTTAAAAAACACGGGAGATGCCAAAATGTCTTAAAGGTGTCAGGCCAAAGTAAGATGCTATTATTTAGGAGAGGGGGTTCTCTGGGACTCTGTAGGGATTGATACCAAGCCAAAGGATTTGCTTTAGGTTTTGGTTATTGCATACTTGCACCCCCTCACACACACATTTTCTCTCTCTTCAGCAGAATTTTGGAAGTAGGGTGGGTAAACAGAGTTAGGATTCTAAGAATTCTCCTGGATGGGCTCCAAAACCTCAGAGAGTCCCTGGGGCTACCCTGCATACTCTTTTATTTGGAAACCTGCCTGAGTCCATAACACTCCCATTCTCTTTTGCAACCATTAGTTTTGGTATCCCGGTGTGTCCCAGGACTCACCCAAATATCTGGACAACTCTGGCATCTACAAAGCTCCCTTGGGGATTGGCATGCCGTCCTGATAGCCTCTAGGTCTCAAGAAGAACAGCCAAATATGCCTGGGGGTTGGGATCCTCAAGTTTGAGCTTTAGGAGTATGTTTTAGCAAAAAGAGGCTGAATGACAGCTTGAGTATTCCAAGCGCTCAAGGCTTGAGTTTTCTAGTTAATGGAGCAGTCATTTACTGAGCAACTGTTCTGTATGAGACAATACACTAGGTATTGTGAATAAGAAAGTTTAGGAGGCAGAAAAGTTTTGCTCCTATTTAGAGCCCACAGCATGGCCTGACAGTGTTTTTATTTAAGTACACTGTGAGCTCCTGAAGGACAGAGCCATCTCTGTATTTCCAAACCTAGTTCAGTAAGGGTGGAATAAATGTAAGAATGAGTGATATTAGTATATTTTAAAGTTGTTCATTTCTTCTGAAAACAGAGTGGCTCCAAACAGTCCAATTATTTGAGGTTTAGGGTGAGTTGGTTGCCACCTAGCAAAGGTTGGTCTGTTGTGGTATTCTCCTCCTACTTTCCTATAGTGGCCTTTATCAGAGCCTTGAACCAAATATCTGTAAAATGCTTTGAGATTCACCCATTAAATGTGCTTATTATTACTATGGTTGTTGTCATTATTGTTAAGGAATGAATATATGTGATGTAAAATAGAGAACAATGGATTGGATATTTAAAGGGGGGCAAACTTAATTGGAATCTCTAAGTTCAACAATTTAGAACTGTTCCAAATGAGATCAGCCGAGAGTGAGACCATATTTCAGATTAATGAGTTGGAACCACATCCCATTACTTTTCTCAGTCTTAGTAAACTGAGAATTTTTTTTCTTATGGATTGGAGGAAATGAGAGAACATACAAAAGAGAATTGAGAGGAGGAGAGTGAAACACTTTGAGAGGAGGGTTTACTGGAAAGAGGGGAGCAAAGCAGAGTTAGAAAATGATCAGCTGGAGTTTGTACTCCCTTTCTCTTCTCAGACCCATGGTTCTTGACAACCAAAGAACTGGGTTGTAGATGGAGGCCCTGGAGTCTCTCTCTGCCTATAAGAATGCCTTGGAAGGAAGAAAAAAACACTGCAGAAATGTAGACTTCTCAAAGCAGCCAGGATGCCCTCGCCTTTAAAGTCGCACATCCTGCTTTCCATTTCTATTCCATTTTGGGGGTATTGTGAGAGCCTTTGTATGGCAAGTGCTTGGGAGATGTAGACTCTGAATATGCATACTCTGGATATGAAAGACAACAGGATGCATAATGCCAAAAGATAAGGGCAAAAATGAGAAACAAAATCTTGAATTCAGCATTCAGATGTTTGGTTACTATGAAGCCAAAAAGCCACATGTCCCAAAGATGGAGCTGTGTGGCAGTGGGTAGACAAAACATCTGGATGACAGCTTGAAATGGTGTTCACTTTTCACCTGCATGCTGTGTCAGCTTATGGAGGTTGCCTGAGCCTCAGGTATAAATAGCAAGGAAGCTGTGTAGAAAGGAAGATTCCAGGGAGTGGTGATAGGGGAAAGCAGAGGCAATTTCTGAGCCAAACTAAATGCTTATACCCCATTGACCAGACATCTTTAGGAAAATCAGTTATAGCATGTTTAAGATTTTCCGTATTTTCTATAATAAGGGCAAAGGCACAGAAGAGACCTTCTGGCTGGTTGGAAAAAAAGGCTTCACAAAACCCCTTCCTGTGCCCCTGCCAGTGGGCAAAGATGGGTAAGTAGAGTTCAGGCTTAATTAGAGTCTTCCTATGTCTGCTCTCCTCCACTCTCTTCACTATTTTTGTCTTTCCTGTCCCACAGACAAGTAGGCCATGGTCTGCAACCAGTGGAGATTGCAGCCTTCCAAAGAAGAAAAGCAGAAAGGCAGCTGGTGAGAAATAAGCCATAAGGTAATGGCCAGCAGGAAAACAGACCACGGGAGCTTGCCAAACTTTCAAAGCCGGGGCTCCCTTTGGCATGGGTGCCAGTCTCAGCCTACATTCTGTTGGCAGAGTATGATGAAGTTGGTGAATTTCCAAGCTCCACTGAGTTGAGCAAATACCTTGTGGGGAGGCCCATTGCAGAGCGAGCTACATCTGAGGGAGGTCGGCTGCCCTGGCCTGGGAGAGACCCTTGCCTCCTGCTCTGATAACATATTTGAATGTTAACAAGGCTGGCCTCATTATCCAGTTATCAGGCAGGTGCACTTGTCTGTTTCATTGTTGAGCACCTGGACCACATGATGAGCCACCTCAGGTCTTTGTAGATTCACATCTATCTCAGCAACATAGCAATATTATGATGATCCCTTTTCCCCAGGATCCATTGGCAAGACCATCTTTCAGGAGATGTTATTGTCATTTCCTCTGGAGGTGTGCTTGATCCCTTCTGAGGTTGGCATTGCAACCAAAGTTAAGACTGGTTACTCATTGAATGCCTGGCTTGAATTCAAGACCATTTCCCCCATCCCTCCTCCCCTACTAGAATATGATTTCAAAGTAGCAACAACAGCTTAATTATCAAGAATTCCCCCCATATATTTGTCTCTGAGGAATCTGTTGCCTTCTGGGGTTCCTGTCAGTATCTCTTCTCTATCTTGCTTTCTTATTTTCTCTTTTATGAGGACTTTGACCCCAATACCCATTGCTCTCTCAACATATCTTTGGAAATCACAAGATTCTAATGTAAACATTAGGGCATCTCCACACACTCCTGCTCTCTTGTTTCTTAGCATGTTTCAGAATAATCACAATTGTAGCAGTAACTACCAAATGCATCCACATATTTCCCATTTTCTCCACTAGCCTCTATTGACTTTGTCAGCTCTCTATAACTGTTTCTCTCCCAAGGAAACTTAGTGCGTCTTCATTTCTGCAACTATGACAGGTACCCTCTATAAGTAATAATGCTTCAGAAAGGCTTCTGTACTGAGCATGTGGCTTCCCTGAAGTCCCCTATATCACCCCTTGCTATCCTGCCACCTGAAGCTTCGTTCCGTTTTTTCCTATTGGTCAATACAACCAGATAGGCATCTGGGACACAAATTCACTTAATTTCCAGGAACATTCTTTCCTGTAGGGAAGGAAACACACAGATACACATAAACACACAGTCTCTTTCTCTGTCTCTCTTTCTCTCACAGCAGGCAAGGTTTTGGAAGCTCTTGAAGTGTTTTCCCTTTGGTGGGGTGGCTTAGCCATTGTAGGCACTGTGCAAGAACCTATCCATTCCTAAGAATGTGTTGGAGTTTGCAGAAGACAGTGCAACTGACTCACCATCATTGGCTCTGTGCTTTCTAGTGCTTCCCCAGCACCACAGATGGATGTGGCTTAGGCCATTTATACACACTCATCTGGACCCCCTTGATAGAGGGCAAGTTTCTGTGGGCTGTGAGTATATGAAACAGATTGAAGCCAATTGACCCCAAAGTGGATTTGACCTCTGGTCTTGGCCTCATTAGGACTTATGCTTTAATCAACATGCTAATCGACCACAGTGGCCTTGGCAGGCTGTGCAAATCACAAAAATCCTCAAGAAAAGCACCCTTGACAAATATCAGAAGGCTTGACCTAAATCCAAGAGCTCTCAGACATCTCACATCTCTCATCAAATGTCCTATGTTGATGTCATCCAGTAACACCACCTATTCCACAATGTTTCCAATGTTCTATGAATCTTTAGACTGATTCCTAGTGAGATAGACCCAACTTGCAAAAGACCCACAACACCAATAACTACCTCTCACCTGCTGTTGCTGTCATGGTAACTGTTAGGGGAAATTCTGAAACCTTTAGAGAGCTCTCTGGGTAACCCCAGACAGGGAGGAAAGAGAGATGCTGTGACAAAGGCACAGCTTTGGTGAACTGACTACAGTGGCTGCCTCTCAGGCAGGGCCCTGCTATCTACCCAGTATCTCCTTCCTCATGTCCCCAAATATTCACCACTTTCCAAACCTTCCTACAGGTTATCACTTCATCTGGTTACTTTCCCTAAAATTTCACCAACTGGGCTTCATTTGGGGTTAATGAGCCTTTCAATCATAGACATACCTTTTGGAGGGTAAGCAGGGATTAATCACTCATAGCAGAGTGGAGGTGAACTGAGCTAGATGTTCAGAAAAGCTTGGAACTTTCATTTTGATTGAGGCCAGGAGAAACGAGGAAGTTTGACAGTAATGAAAAATGGAAGGAAGGTCATAGTGGAGGTCTTGGGACAACACAAGAGCAATGGATTCCTGGGAGATGGGAGAAGAGTGAAAACAAGTATGGGAATGGAAGAGTCAGTTTAGATTCCTCCACTTTTAAGCCTTTGCTCTGGGTTTTCTTTGGACCCAAATAATGGGAATAAAGCATGCTTTCCCTTCTGCTCTCAGGACCTAGGACCTCTGCCAGAGCTCTAATATAACTGCTCCATGTGGGTTAAATCAGCCTTTATGGACTGGCCTAGAAACCTAACTACCACATATATAACACAGTTTCTATGGAGCAAGGCATTCCAAGTTCCAAATCATTGACTTATAAATGTTTAGGACACATCTCATTAGTAAGTTGAGGATTACTTATATATTAACATGTCCCCTTTTTTGTTAAATTTATAAAAACAACAACAA
Source organism: Crocuta crocuta (assembly GCF_008692635.1). Classification (NCBI taxonomy): domain Eukaryota; kingdom Metazoa; phylum Chordata; class Mammalia; order Carnivora; family Hyaenidae; genus Crocuta; species Crocuta crocuta. Next base: position 1,380,583 of record NW_027527804.1, read on the forward strand.
CACAAAACCCTTGTAAATAGCAACGTCTAGTTAGGCAAACCTGACAAATAGAATAATGTTTATTTGTTCAGCAATCCAGGAAAGTTTAGCAATTTGTAAGCTCTTCGTGTAGAGTGGTATTGTGTGGCTTGGAATCATTCATATTGAAATCCTGTGAAAGACCTAGGATGGAGAAGGTATACTTACTGTTTTCTCTTTCTCCCACCCAGGAGTGAAGGTTTACGAGATTGGAATCTTCTCTTGGTGAGGCAATGGAAAAGCTCACTCCAGTTCAACAAATTCTTCTGCCTGGGCAAGAAATTAGTGAATGACTGTACCTCTGAGAATGACCAGTCTACAGGGTTATTCAAGCCTAATTCCAGTGTGAGGGGGCCCCCGGGAAATAAATTTAATAAATATTGTTCACTACACAGCTATCACCAAAAAGGCCACTTGAATGTAAACTGCAATGGATGTGGACCTTTAGGAAGGGGAGAGAACCACCTCCAAGTTTAGTCATTCCAAAATAGCAGGCCCAACTTGGATTAAGATAAGAAGGTCTCTATTTTCACAGAAAAAAGTAGGAGGCACTTTGTTTCCTTTTTCATTTCATTTAAATCTCTAGAAAGTATTTAATGAGCATAATTTATAACTCAGATACTATGAGATTAGTGCCAAGAAAAAAAAAATCTTCCAGCAAACATACATCTGAATCCCAGTCCACTCTGACCTCAGTTGACTAGAATGCCTAGGGAATAGCGGGGAGAAGAAGAGTCTGGTTAATTGTGTTGTTTGGATAATTGAAGGCTATGAAGAAGTTCCTTTGTTTTATTATTGCTTGTTATTCAAAATCTTTCCACAACTGTCATGGTCTCTTTTCCTGTCTAAGTAAGGAGAATTTAAGCAGCATGATTGAATTGTCCTTGCTAGATAGTTGAGTATCTTACTGGGCCTCAAGGTTATATTCTGAATGTGATGGAAGAGATGTAAGAGATATTGTCAGGATGAAAGATACAGAAGTAGTGGATTGAATTGAGCAATTCCCTTTGTTTTGTTCTTTTTCTCCCTTCTCCTGTCCACCCTGCCTTTCAAGACCCTATCCTGGCCCCTAAAATAAATCCCTTTGAACATTTGTTTTTACTTTGTGCTTTTAGTTTTCCAAATTCTACTTTCAAGGGGTTATTGGCAGTGGCTTGCCACAGTCACGTGGGCCAAAGCAATAAGACTTAAGTCACAGGCATGTTTAAAATAGTTAAGCAAACTTTTCCTCCCTTTTATTATAAAAAATAATCTCTTTATTAAAACAGCTGAACCCAAACATATCAGCCAGTAAAGCAGTTAATTCTTTTAGAACAAGCTTTTTTTTTTATATAAAAGAAATGCCTAAGGCATAATTTGATACCTTTCTCACTCATATTTAATTTTGGCCGTTATCAACTCACTCTGAATCTAAGCTTAAAGTCAGAAGTTCTTTGCAGCAGTTTTCCCTCCACTTTCAGTCAAAGCACCCTCAGACTCTTCACAGGAGCTTAACCTCTCTCACCCTCAGGTAGTCTATTTACTATGCTAAAGCTGTTCAAGAGGATGCAGAAAAGGCTGAAGTTGCCTTTCAGCTTCCTTGATCAGAGTTTCTAATTCCTTTTTCTAGACATGGCAGAGGAGAAAGAGACATGAAATATCCTCTACTTAAGGCAAGGTCTCAGTCAAAAGCTAGCTTTTAAGAATTCTAGAGAGACTAGACCTAAGGGAAGTTTCCGAGAAAGACACCAACTCAAAAACAGGACTTCACTTCTAGAGGAGGTGGCCCTGCCCTCTAGTATGAATAGAAGGATCATTGAAGACGAGGGAGGGGAACGGGGCTGCAGCTATAGGCTCCAAGGATCAGGATTCTCCCAAACACAGTCCAGTCCTTTAGCCAAGGAACTATAGTCCCAGGGCTAGGCCTGCAAAATATTGAGCAAGAGACCCACTGAGGGTGATCCATTAGCTCTCTGCCTGATCCTGTCTCCTATTTCCTTCTTTGGTATTTCTCAAATCCAGTATGTCAACCAAACCTACCTTTTATAGCCTACTAATCCTGTCTCATGCACGATCACATCTTATTTTGCTTGATTCTGTCATGAACCCCTATCTAAAACCACTCCATCCTTTCTCGGATTCTTTTTCATTAAGGCCTTCTGCATTGACCAAAACTAAGCTTTCTTTAATCTGCCTTAGCATTTTAATTATCTGTGGAGAAGATTAACACTCTACTCCCATGATCCTTTTAACTTACATAGTGAAGTCAAACCTACTTCTTCTTTTTTTTTTTAATATTTTTATTTTTTTCTAGAGAGAGAGAGACAGCGTGAGCAGGGGAGGGTCAGAGAGAGAGGGGGAGACACAGACTCTGAAATAGGCTCCAGGCTATTTCAGGTTTGTGGAACCCACAAACCGCGAGATCATGACCTAAGCGAAAGTCGGACGCTTAACCGACTAAGCCACCCAGGCGCCCCCAAACCTACTTCTTATATACAACTGATAATTTCTCTTTTCACCTGTTGCTACTAGCACAATGGCTTGAGTTGGTGGTTAAGAGGGACCAAAATTATTTTTTTTCTCCTGACAGCTCTTTTCTAGCTTATATTCCTTATAAAAAAAATAAATATTTAGAAAACAATTTAAGCAATGTGTTTTTTTTTCAAGCAGATTTGAATTTATTACCTCTCTTATATTTGCTTGTTTTCTTGTGCTTTGTCTCTTCTAATAATAGATTATTGGAAAAAGAAAGCCAAATGCTAATGAATTGCAAGTTGGGTTGTGCTTATTTGAGGTTTTACTCTACCATGTAATTTAACAAAATGGTCATCCCGTGGGGCATTGTTTAAGTCCCTTTAGATTTTTTTCTTAGTGATCTCAACGGCAATGCAGGTTAATTGTAGAAAATTTAGAAATCACAGAAAAGTTTATAGGAAATTATAATTGCTCAAATTCCATTTAGATCCTTTATTCTAATTTCTCCTTGTTTGGGCTCAACTTAATATATTACTGCATGTTATTATAACATCCACTCAGCCAAATGATACCTTAAGTTGGCTGATTCTCAAATTAGTCCATTATACTTTTATTGCTGGCCTTGTTAATCCATACTTTTGGTGTAGAGGCTGAATCTGTTTCAAATGTGGGCAACTTTCTGTGATTCACTTGTTCCTTACTTCACTTAATGTAGCTAAGCAGGAGAAGATAGAAGATGGTTATACTTGATCAGAGAGCCATAACTACATAAAGCTACTCTACCAAAAAGTGTTGTTCCAAGGACTCCCATTCTGTCTACCTTGTCTTAGTCTTAGTATAAACAACTTTATTACCAAGCTACTCATTTCACCACATTCCTGTCCCTAATCCAAGCGGAATCAACTTGCAAGGAGTGGAAGGTGGCAAACAACCAAATGGCAATATTTTGTGCAATAGGTGGTCACACCTATGTGACATCAATTGGATGTAACTTAAAAACCTACTTGATTCAAGTAAGCATTAATTAGACAAAAGACCACAATGGATTGACCATTTTATTTTAACCTCTTCTCCAATTAAAGTTGGTTGACCTAATTAAGCACTTTTCCCATCTAGTTGGTTGCTTCTAGCCCATTAAAATAGTGGAAACTGTAATATTATTCTCTATTACCCTTTCTCTGGTCTGAGCCATCTTTTCAGGTCAAGATAATTTATTGGTAGACCACAGACACAGACATAAGCCACCTTAAAAAATACATGATATATCTGTTGTTTGTGTGTTGCTTGGGTTTCTCTGGAGTGGTTTGTAAAAAGCCCTGCTATCTCACCTCTTTTCCAGTTTGGAGTTGCTGCAAGCAAGCAGTAGTGGACCTTAAGGTCCATTAGAATAGAGGTGACCATTAATCTATATTCTCACTTTGGGTCACTGCAAATTAGAGTGGCTCCAGATGCCATTAAGAATTTTTCAAAGGTGATCTAATTCCAAGAAAATAAATATGTACATAGAATCATAGAGTTGGAAGGGCCTTAGAGATCATCAACCCCGTTGAAATGTGAAGAAGGGTATTGGGGTCCAGAGAAGAAAAGTCATCTTCTTATGATCACCATCTAGTTAGTAGAAGAGAAACTGCTCTTACCAAAGTCAAAAAGGGATCTAAGTTATCAAGGACAACCCCTGACCCTTAAGAACACTTCTTCTTAGAGATCCTGGGATAAGACCTCTAACCATGTATGTGGGCAGGCATACTTTGGTTTAGAGTGTTTTGAGCTAGATAACTATATGGACATCGTGTTCCAGAGAGAGAGAGAGAAAAGATTGCAGATCCTTTGGTCACGAAATCACCTTTACCATGCAAAGAGGATATTATCCATAGATATAAATATTCCCAAGTTGAGTTAGCCCAAATGTATGGAAAACAAACCTCCAATTCTTACCAGCCCTATGGGTTCACTTATAGTTTATAGCACATGGCCTTAGTTACATTTATCAAATTAGTCTCAGAAATACCTGGGAAGAGGCCTAACTTCAGAGGATGTCTTAAGAATATTTTCACTGTGCCCATCATCCAAATAAGAACTCCAATATATAGTGAGAGAAGTCAGAAGAGAACTAAGCCCAGAAACTTCAGAGCAAAATTAGAATTTAGAACTAATTCAGATTACTATTTTTGTCACCACCTTTATCCTTCAGAACCATGAAATCTGCATTGTGGGGACAGTTGTATACCCAGTGAATGTAGGCTAGCTAGAAAGGGACTTTGTTCCGGTGCTCACTGACTTCAGCTGCTTCAGGGGTGATGGAGGTCATCATGTGGAATAGTTCCAAGTAAACTTCTCATGACCATGCCTTCCTGCAATGAGAAATCAAAGGAAAAGCAATTGCAATTGCTGGGAGCCCTCTGAGGGGCTAGTTGATGGAGCTAGGTTCTTTATAAGTGGCAGTATGTTAACTTCATTGGGACATTTTTAGTGTGGTTAAGAAGCAAGACATACTTGTTCTTTTGGATATTCCTTGGTCCAGGAGCAATTTAGAGTCAATTTTTTGAGATGGTTGTGAGTCTGTAGAACCTGCCCCATTGGTCAGATTTGGGTTGGCTTCCTACTGACTTCACAGGACAAACATTAATATGGAATATCTTCTTTTATGCCTATAATTTGAAAATACAATATTATTTTAATGGTTTATAGTGATAGTATTCCAAAAGAGTGTCATAAAATGGTTTTGTTACTCCAGAGGAGTAATTTTTTTCCTCTGTATCTCTGTATTTCAGTGTACTTTTCTGGAATTAAAGTTCAGGACTTGTAATTTTCCTGTTCTAAAATTTTTAATATTTCTACATTTTCATAAATTCCTTAGATAAGTTCCAATCTAACTTTCTCTATCCTTCTTACAGTTTATGCTCTAGTCCAGACTTAGTATTTGCTCTTTCCCCTGACCCTTCCTGATGTCATGCATTTTTTGTACTTTTCCCTCTATCTGAAATTTCTCCCCTGCTTCTCACCATTAGAGGCCCAAATTCAACCCATCCTTGAAAGTCTTGTCAAATATTGCTTCTTCCATAAAGCTTTCTTTGTTCTTTCCAGTGATATGTCCTTATTTCTGATTTTTATACTAATTTTACCTATACTTCTTTAATGTTTTACTTGTTTTATAGCTGTTTGTGTACTTGTCTCTGTTATACTTTGGTCTAGAGAAAATAATAAATGTTACAAGCCTCTTGAGAGCAGGAATCATGTTTGAGTCATCTTTGTACTCTGAACAATGCCTGACACATATAGAAGACACTCAATAAGTGTTTGTTGAATAATTAAATGAGTGTTTCTATGCTTCTTTGTGTACTAAGACTAAGGGAATAAGAGGGACTATTCTTGTTTTCTTAATATCTGTGAAAGGATACCATGGGGAACAGAGTTTCACTTTGTTTTATGTCGAGATAGAATCTACTCCAGAGATAGAATCTGGATCAAGTGATGGAAGCTTGGAGGCACAAGGTCAACATAAGGAAGAACTTTCTAGTAATCAGAAATGTCCAAAAATGAATGTTTGGGTCTCAAAGATAGTGAGTTCTCTGTTATTGGGGGTATTAAAACAGAGGCTGAATAGTCATGTTCTGGGGAAGCGTAGCTGATATTTCTACCATTGTATGGAGGATTGGGATAAATGATCTTTTGGGATTCCTTCCCACTCAAGTCTTTCGTTCTATGATTTCCAAAATGCCTCCTTAAAATAGACGTAAGCAGTCTTCAAATGTTAAGAACAAATAAAAACAGATCAGATTAATTCAAATTAAAAGCAGACAAGAGGTTTTAATAAACAGAATTAGAGGGGCTCCTGGGTGGCTCAGTCAGTTAAGTATCTGACTCTTGATATCAGCTTAGGTCATGATCTCACAGTTGTGGGATTAAGCTCGGCATTGGGCTACAGTGTGGAGTCTCCTTGGGAGTCTCTCTCCTCTCTCTCTGCCCCTGCCCCGCTCATGTGTGTGCACAAACACTTTCTCTCAAAATAAATAAATAAAGTTAAAAACAGAAACAGAATTAGAAGCTTTAGATAGCCCCATGATAAGTCACTGTATTTGTTCATGAAATTTTACACCCGAGTTTCTTGGCAGTTAAGGTAAAAAAGGAGGAAAACAACAAAATTGAGTCACATGGTTCTTTATTTAATTATTTTGNGAAGAAGAAGAAGAAAAGAAGAAGAAGAAGAAAAGAAGAAAAGAAGAAGGAGGAGGAGGAGGATAAAAGAGAAGGAGGAGGAGGAGGAGGAAGAGGAGGAAAAGGAGGAGGAGGAGGAGGAGAAGAAGAAGAAGAAGACTGTAAAATGTCACCTCTTAAGCCAGTAAGAGTCTTTTACCCTCAGAAGACTAAGATGTTATAGTTAAGGTAAATTGCTTTCTGTTGATTTGGCTTACTATAGAGACTTGGCACAGAGAACCTAAAAGAATGGACAGTTAACATGATCCTCATCTGCTCTCAAGTATCTCCTGTATCCAGTAATCCTTTGGATTGCATACAATTTATTGTTGAATTCTCTGAGGAACATATAAAAAATAGAGATTAGGAGCCTAAGAATTTGTGGTCTCTGCCAGTTACTTGCTGGCAAAGGACAGTAGAGATATACATCCTGGTCCTACCTACCTCATAGGGATGCTGTGAAGGTGGAAGAAGAGAAAATTGATGTCGAAGCACTGGGGAAAGTTACAATTTCTAACCAAATGTCAGGGATGAGGGATAATGCTATTGCAACCATACTTCATCTCACCAGGACCTAGGCCTCAGGAAGGGCTTTGATGGTTAGCTACTGGGAAAAGCCAATTTGTCAGATCTGCTATGAAATGTCATTGCATATCTACAGGGGCAAGGCAATCAACCTCAGAGAAAGATGATTTTATAAAATTAATGAAACTTTTATGGAGTAAAGACCCTTGTTGACAAGTGTCAGAGTAGTGTCTTAGTCAAAGGTACAGTCTAGCAACCAAAAGTAATTTCAAAATAATTCATATTCTTACACTAATAAAAAACCATGAAGGGAATTCAGAGAAATTCATTTAAATCCCATTTTCTCTTCTGTTTTTTTTTTTTTTTTCATCATATT
>NW_027527804.1:1388373-1389894 GCF_008692635.1 Crocuta crocuta
AAGCACTTTATTATGTATATTGACTTAGAATTCAGCCTAAATCAATCCTCCCTGCATCTCCTGTATTCCTGCTCTCTTTCTTCTTGATTCTTCATCACAAAAGGCCAAAAATCAATTTTCCAAACACAGGAGGAAGAGTTTGGAGCGGTAAAAATCTGAGAAAACAAAAACCACCACTCCTTGATGCACTGGGACATGGAGAAAGTTGTTAACATACACACACTAATAATTTTCACCCCATCACACCATGATATGGAACTTTAGTCAATTCTCCATTAGGGACAAATGGATTACCAGAATCATGCAATTTCACTCCCTTTTATTACTAACCCAATTTCTCTCCTTTCTACACCAACTTATAAAATAGGCTTTTCCACAAGAGTTAGACATAAAGACATTTGAAAGCAATAGTTATAGCAAAACCTGCTGGTGGATGTGATCAGAAAAGGCATTAAGGCTGGTGGAAAGGCTGAAGCCCTTCTTGGACTAGTTCTATAGATCATTCTGAGAGATGCCATTTTCAGCATACATAGGAGCAAAAGGGGCTGGCTAAACTTTCCAGTGATTTCTACATCTGCCCTTTCCAATGCAGCTTCAATATATGGCTTGTAGTGTGAAGTCCCTAAGCATTAGGAATACCTCTTAAAACAAAATCCAACCCCAAATTCTAAAGCCAAATGTTAATATTCCAGTAACCAAGCATACCATCCTTCTCTATTGACACAAATAGAAAATTGTGTCAAGAGATTGAAAATTGAATTGAAAACACATTAAAGGCGTGAAGAAAACATTTTTATCCTCTCATTTATGTCCCTAACACTAGCTGTAGAAGTAAAGAAATGCCAACTTCTGGGGCGCTTGGGTGGCTCAGTTGGTTGAGTGTCCGACTCTTGGTTTCTGCTCAGGTCATGCTCTCACAGTTTGTGAGTTCAAGCCCCACACTGGGCTCTGTGCTGGCAGCACGGACCCTGCATTGGATTTCCCCCCGCCCCTGCCCGTCCCCCACTTGCGCTATCTCTGTCTATCTCAAAATAAATAAAAAACTTAAGAAAAAGAAATGCCAGCTTCTATATATTATAGAAAAGGTAAAGTCTAAATTTAGTATGTCTAAATTTCTAGATCTCTCCAAGATTACTCCCAGATTAACAAGGTAAGTCATTTTGTGGTCTTTCTCACCTTACTATCTCACATTAAGTCATGGGATTTTGATACCAGATAGGATTTGCACTCTGATTATACATATGGAGAGTAGTAGTTGGCATAAACATAACAATGAGAATAACTCAATGATTCATAGCAGTGTTGACACAATGTCTCAAGAACTTAGCAAACGCTCTCACATGTATTAATAAAAATGCAGGTTGAGCTTGATGGTTGATGACAATGATATACATTCTTTGTCATCTACCCAAATATCCCACCTACAGGACCCCAAATAGACAGTTTTTGCATCTTCTTATTCCTTTTTGTGTTCCCAATAAATGGATTTATAGAATGTTAAAGCTGGAAGGGACCTCAAAT
>NW_027527804.1:1389902-1391796 GCF_008692635.1 Crocuta crocuta
TTATTTCAGACTGGAAAACTAATCCCAGAGAAGAAATTATCTACTCCAAATTTGCACAGCTGGTTAGTTGCAGAGCTGGGACTAGAACTTCCTCTCTGTTTCAGATGCATAGTTACTATTAAATTCAACCATTGACTATCCACAGAGTATCTGCTATTGAAAGGTACTAAGTTTTCATAATAACTTTTGTGCTACACTTCAATAAATTCTGACCCCTTTCCATTATGAAGCCAATGAAATATTAGCAATTAATTAGGTCTTTATGTGGCAATATAATTTCTAGTCTGCTCCATGAGCTTGCATTTTCTCCCTTCCTCTTTGGCACTGACTGAAAAAGCTACACAAACTATTTTTTGGACGAGCTCAGTTGGTTAGTTATATCACATCAGTAGAAAGGAAAGGCCTCAACTTTTGATTATTTAGTCTACACTCTTAAGAATTTCCTGACTTATACTTTCTAAATGGACTTAGTCTTTAGACTTTACAAGGAAGTAAATCATGCTTATATGAATGATATATTTATTCAGCTTTCTTCTCCCCTATGGGAGAAAGATTTGAAATTACCAATCTATGGATCAATTTAGGATCACATAGCAACTGGATAGTTTTCAAATCCTCTCACCCTAATCTTCTGACTGTGAAAAGATCTAGAATAAGAATCTGCTAAGAGTTGCCAGATCTAGGTAACAGTTTTTCAGACTAACTTCTTAAAATAATGCTTCATGATATTAAGTTAACTGATTTTAAAATTCTTGTACTTATGCCAGTGAATGCTAATTCACCTATTTATGACACTCACAAGAGTGATATTCTCTATCTTGGGAAAATTGAATTATTCAAAGTGAGTTATAGGCAGTTGTAACATTAAGTTCAGTGGAACTGCAATTCTGGCTTGTCATCCCTGTCCCTCTCTCTGGTCAGTGACATAGAGATAAACTTAGTTTCCAAAGGACAATTTAATATGTTGAATGTTAACCAATGAAACAGACTATTACTGAGAAGTCTAATATAAAATCCATCTACCTGATTACAATAGAACAATTTGGAATAAGCTGTCTTCTAGAGTTTGTCCAAGGTCTTCCTCTTTAAAGTAACTAATTGGTTAATCTACATCCTGTGACATCAGCTGGGTATTCACACAGCCTGGCAATCCTGGGCATGTGCTTGGAAGTTTCTCCAGTCATTTTCTATTACAGTGTCAAAGAAGTAGTGCCAAATGGGTAATAGTTGGAGTTTCTTTTCTGCTTCTCTTCCAATCCATTTCTGAGCCAAAGAATCAAGGTAAGGTTGACAAATATGGCAAAGAAATCTGGCAAATAACCTCTTAATCAGATTGACAGAAGCAGCCAAACTAGATAAATGGTCTCTAAAGTGGATTTTTGTTTGTGGTAGGGATGCTGAAATGACCTGGGCTGTCTATTTATGAGAAATCGAGTCACTATAGAATTTTCAAGCTGATCATCCTTGGAGTAAACATCAACTGTGGCTATTAATTCCAGAAATCATTAGTTTACTGAAGAGCCAGTTAACAACATATAATTTTCAAATCCAGAAATTGCTAATCTATTCCTTTTAGCAGAAAAATCTCATCATTGTCATTAGCACTAACACTATGTACTTACTATGTGCTAGAAACTATATACACATGAACTTTTCTGGTCTTCACAACAGTCCTGGAAAGCAGGTACTATTATTAACAAATTAACTATTATTTACAAATGAAGAAACTGAGGCTCAGAAGTGTTAAGTGTATTACTCAAGGGCACAAACATGATAGGTGGCAAGCAAAATCAAAACCAGTTCATCTTGATTCCAAACCCATTCACATTCTACTGTACTCACATGATGTGAAATTATCCAAGGAGACCAAAATAACATTTTCACTGCAGACTTG
>NW_027527804.1:1391873-1400736 GCF_008692635.1 Crocuta crocuta
GACTTGGCAAGGCACTGAACTATTTGGAATTCTAAATTCTGGGAATTTCCTCCCCCCCCCCCCCTTGAGGGAACAGTTTCCTACCTTTGATGCTTAGTTCAACAGACACTTGATGGATGAGGCAGATACTGGAGAATATGGAAGGAGGGGTGGCAAGTATATTCAGCAAACCAGAGTCAGAGTGTGTGTTCCCTAGGTTTTGCCTGGTCAGGTAACTGGAAATAAATTTCCCCAAAATATGAAATGAAAAACACAAATACAAACCATTACATCACATTGTTAACTGAAGTTCCATCCTCTTAGAAGTTTTGTTTCAAAACATTTGACATAGGAAAAACTATTTACTGAACCATTAAAAAAAATAACTGTCATATAGGGGTGCCTGACTAGCTCAGTCAGTAAATCATGTGACTCTTTGATCTTGGGGCTATGAGTTCAAGCCCCATGTTGGGTGTAGAGATTACTTAAAAATAAAATCTTTAAAAAAGAAACACCCCCCCCAATTTCATATCTCTGACACTATCAATGCTTCAAGAACCTCTACATCTGCTTACAGAAGGGGCCTCTGATGGATATTGAATACTGGAATTTGGATTTAGATGAAACCAAACCAAAAACCAAATGCTAGGATTAGCCACACCCATTTGTTAAGCTGCACTTTACCAGTTGAAGCCAAATATTCTCACTGAACTGTAATCTGTGTTGCTGTTCATGCAAAAGAATGAAACTGGACCACTTTGTTACACCAAACGCAAAAATAAATTAGAAATGCATTAAAGAGTTAAATGTGAGACCTAAAACCATCAAACTCTAGAGTAGAGCATAAGCAGTAATCTCTTTCACACAGGCTGTAGCAACGTCTATCTATATATGTCTCCTTAGGCAAGGGAAACAAAAGTAAAAATAAACTACTGGGACTTTATCAAAATAAAAAAGCTTCTGCACAGCAAAGGAAGCACTTAACAAAACTAAAAGGCAACCTACTGAAAGAGAGAAGATATTTGTAAATGACATATCTGATAAAGGGTTAGTATCCAAAGTCTATAAAGAACTTACAAAACTCAACACCCCAAAAATGAATGATCCAATTTAAAAATAGGAAGACATCAACAGACTTTTTTCCAAAGAAGACATACAGATGGCCAATGGACACCTGAAAATATTCTCAACATCACTGATCAGTAGGGAAATACAAATCAAAACAACAATGAGATATCACTTCACACCTGTCAGAGTGGCTAAAATCAACAGCACAAGAAACAACAGTTGGTGGCAAGGATAGGGAAAAAGGGGAATCCTCTTGCACTGTCATTGGAAATGCTGAATGGTGCAGCCACTTTGGAAAACAGTGTGGAGGTTCCTCAAAAATTAAAAATAGAACTACTTTATGATCCAGCAATTGCACTACTAAGTATTTACCCAAAGAACACAAAAATACTAATTCAAAGGGATATGTGCACCCAGATCTTTATAGTAACATTATCTATAATAGCCCAACTATGGAACCAATACAAGTGTCTATTGACTGATGAATGGATAAGAAAGATGCAGTATATAGAGATATACAATGGAATATTACTCATCCATCAAAAAGAATGAAATCTTGCATTTGCAATGACATAGATGGAGCTAGAGAGTATTATGCTCAGTAAAATAAGCCAGTCAGAGAAAGAAAAATATCATATAATTTCACTTATATGTGAAATTTAAGAAACTAAACAAATGAACATAGGTGAAAAAGAAAGAGAGTCAAACCAAGAAAAAGACTCTTACCTATGGAGAAAAAACTGATGGTTACCAGAAGGGAGGTGGGTGGGGGGATGGGTTAAATAGGTGACGGGATTAAGGAGCGCATTTGTTACAATGAACACAAGGTGATGAATGGAAATGTTATATTACTATATTGTACACCTGAAACGATATATCACTGTATGTTAACTAACTGGAGTAAAAACAAAAACTTAAAAAAACAAACTGTGTTATTGTTTTCTTAACATATAGTGAATTGATTGAAACTGGACCCAATATTGTGCATTTTCTAAAGTGATTTAACCCAACCTAACACCGAACTTCAAAATAATCTTAATATTAAATTTGAATTGAATTGATATAGATGTAGTCCAGTCAATTTCAGTTCTTGATTGATGATGCCACTAAGCTTCAAGGGTTAGAACATTGCTCTCCTTGGAGAGCTCAGCTCTGTCTTAACTGAGTAACTCCTGCATTGCTTCCTGGGTCATATTACCCACAAACCCACCAAGATTCTGAGAGCATAAGCAACAAACTAAGTTGGAAGTATGTTGTCTGCTTTCATATACAATAGAATGTCTGTGTATGTCTATAAAATATGCACTGACCTCCTTACTGTTCCTCAAACACACTATGTATACTCTTGCCTCAGTCTTAGCTATGACACATGCCATTCCCTCTGCCTGGAATACTTTACCTTCACATAATTTGCTCTCTCCCTTTTTTCAGAAATCTGATCAAATATCACCTTAATGAAGAATGTTTTCTATGATAATATTTTTCTTTTTTTTATTTTTTTCTTACAAATAGTTTATTGTCAAGTTGGTTTCCATATAACACTCAGTGCTCATCCCCACAAGTGCCCTCCTCCATGCCCATCTCCCCCCTCCCCCTCCACATCCATCACTCCTCNCCCCGGTTCGCACTCACGTTAGAAGTCTCTCTCAGTGGATTCTGCATCCTTTTTCTCCCAATCTCTCAGGTTTTGTAAGGTTTCCAATGGCTTCAGATCTTTTCTGTGTGATGTATGGGCACGAGTGCAAGTACGGCGCTCCTTACTTCTCCGCCATCTTGCCCCCTCCGCCAATCATCAGTCTCTTAGATAGCCTATAATGACTAGACCCAAGGAAGTAAGCAGTTCACCTCTTTCCTGGCATCTTGTTCCACCTTCCTGTGGCTTGCCACGGACTTACACTGAATAAGTCATCAGAAGTCAAAAGATATCGCAATGTCCTCCTGGTGGGCATCCACCCACACCAAACCCAAATCCAATACTGCTAAACAACAAGCTGTTGATGAAGTCCCTGAATTAAATTTATGTGAAAGGTGCTATAGTCTGTATATACAAAGATTCTTATTCATTTTCCACCCATCACCTGGGCATGCCTTTAGGGATCAGAAGCTGGTATGGTTACTTTGATGAAAACAAATCTGTTTTTCCCCAAAGTTTCAAATGAATTGACTGCACCGCCATTGGCTAATGCTTCAAATGAAACTGACTACTCCATGCTGCCAGAAGGATCCTGAGCTTTTAAAATTGATAGGGAGTGGAGTGGCAGAGAGGGTGGGTGGTGGGTAGGCACTGAGGCTGCCTTTTGAATAAGGAAGAGAGAAAAAAAGAACATTTAAAGAGTCCTCTGCCCCCTAAGTTCTCTGAGTATAAAATAACGTTAAGTGTAGGTTTTGGGTTGGGGATAAAGGGCAGGAGATACATTTCCTTATTCTCTTTGCTCACAGTTCACCCCATTGCAACTCTGTCTCAACCACTCACTACTTTAATCTTTTGTTTCTGGAGTTGGTGGGAGTATGTTGTTGGTGGTGAAGCAAGTCCTTCAGTGTCCCTAGGAGTCAGCTGCAACTCCTGTCCCCAGCCCAACCTGGGAGGAGTTCTCATTGCTTTGCTTCAGGCTGACCACACCAATCCCTGGTTCAGAAATTTAAGTGCTCTTGGCACCTCTCCCTCTCAGATGTCTTATGGCCTAAGTCTACCTTCCTTGCTCAACCAGTTTAAACTGGCACCAAATCTACATTCAGAGAGTAAGTTATTTTAAATTACAAAAGACATGCATACTTGTCAAATTTTCAACAGTACAAGCATAGTATAAAGTAAAATGGGAAAGATCCCTTTTAATCTCCCAATCTCTACCCCATGACGTAATGCTATAAGAAATTTGGTATTTATAGCTCCAGAAATTTTTCTATATACTTTAAGTTCAGGCCATTGAATCAGGGAAATTCAGTTTTGAATTCTGGTAATTCCAGGTGCTACAGACCACAGGACAATTAGGAAAGCTAAAAAAGCCTTGGCTGGTATAGCATGGTACTTTGAGACTACTGCTCTTTGGTGGCAGTGCATGTGCTGGATAACTGGTTGGATGTCCACTAATAAGATGCTTGATGAGACATATCTGGGACCCTTATCCCTCAGCAAGTAGTTACTGAAGCAGTCTAGAACATAGGCTGAATATTTTTAGCTTACATTGGTTGCGGCTAAAGCGAAACATCCATAACAGCCTGAAAGATAAGATGTCTTGGTGAAGGTAAAAGGCCAACTTCTTTGGAGACACGACTTTTTGTGGGTAACTTTCCATGTTTCTATTTGCTCTGCTCTGGTCCCTCTTCCCAAAACAAAAAGCCTTAGTCAAATTACTTAATTTAGTCAGTTAAAAGCTCTTAGTTAGAGAGGACCCAAATAAATACAATCAGAAATGACAGAGAGGTAACAACTGACAGATATCACATAAACACAAAGGATTATGAAACTACTAAGAAAAATTACATGCCAATAAATTGGACAATGTAGAAGAATGGATACATTTCTAGAAACATAGAATCTTCCAAAACGTAATAAGGACGAAATAGAAAATTTGAATAGACTGATTGCTGGTACCAAAATTAAATTGGTAATAAAAAACCTCCCAACAAACAAAAGCCCATAACCAGAAGGATTTGCAGGTGAATTCTATGCAACATTTAAGGAAGAGTTAACACTGACTCTCCTTAAATTATTACAAAAATGTAGAAGAGGAAGAAGGAAAGCTTTCAAAGCATTCTGTAAGACCAACATCACCCTACTACCCAAAGTAGTACAAAGACACTACAAAAACAGAAAACTACAGGTGAATATCCCTGATGAAAGTAGATGTAAAAATCCTCAACAAAATATTAGCAAATTGCATTGAACAATTCATTAAAAGTATCATTCACCACAATCAATGGGACTTATTCTGGGAATGAAAGAATGGTTCAATATCCATAAATCAATCACTGTGATACATCACACAAACAAAATGAAAAATAAAAATCAAATGATCATCTCCATAGATGTAGAAAAAGCATTCATCAGAATTGAACATCAATTTGTAATAAAAACTCTCAACAAAATGGGTTTAGAGGGAACATACCTCAACATAATAAAGGCTTTACATTGAAAACCCACAGCTGATATTATACTCAATGTTGAAAAACTGAGAGCTTTTCCTCTAAGATCAGGAACAAGACAAGGGTGTCCACTCTTGCCACCTTTATTCAACATAATACTAGAAGTCTTAACGGTAGCAATCAGACAAGGAAAAGAAATAAAAGGCATTCAAGTTGGTAAGGAAGAAATAAAACTGCCACCATTTGCAGATGACATGATACTATACATAGAAAACCCTAAAGACTCCACCATAGAAACTATTAGAAGTAATAAATACATTCAGTAAAGTTGCAGGATACTAAATTAATATACAGAAATTTCTTGCAGGGCACCTGGGTGGCTCGGTTGGTTGAGCATCCAACTTCGGCTCAGATCTTAATCTCATGGTTCATGAGTTTGAGCCCCACATTGGGCTTGATGCTGTCAGCACAGAGCCTGCTTCAGATCCTCTGTTCCTCTCTGTCTGCACTTCCCCTACTCATGCTCTCTCTCTCTCTCTCTCTCTCTCTCAGAAAGAAATATTTATAAAGTAAATTGCTAGTCTTTAAAAAAAGAGAAATCTCTTGCATTTCTATACACTAATAATGAAGTAGCAGAAAGAAAAAAGAAGAAAACAATTCCACTTACAATTGCACCAAAAAGAATAAAATACCTAGAAATAAACTTAACCAAGAAGATGAAAGATCTATACTCCGAGGACTATAAAACATTGACAGAAGAAACTGAAGATGATACAAATGAAAATATTCCATGCTTATGGATTGAAAGAATATTGTTAAACTGTCCATACTATCCAAAGCAACTGGCAGATTCAATACAATCCTTATCAAATACCAATAGCATTTTCCACAGAACTAGAAAAAATAATACTAGAATTTGTATGGTATTACAAAAGATCATGAATACGCAAAGCAATCTTGAGAAAGAAGAACAAAGCTGGAGGTATCACAATTCAGATTTCAAGATATACTACAAAGCTAAATAATCAAAACAGCATGATACTGGTACAAAAAATAGACATACAGAGGGGAGTCTGGGGGGCTCAGTTAGGTAAGCATTTGACTCTTGATTTTGGCTCAGGTCATGATCTCACAGTTCTTGGGTTCGAGCTATGCATCAGGCTCCATGCTGACACTGCAGAGCCTGCTTGGGATTCTCTCTCTTTCTGCCCCTCCCCCACTCTCTCTCTCTCAAAACAAACAAACAAACTTTAAAAAATAGACACATACATCAATGGAACAGCATAGAGAACCCAGAAATAAATCCATGCTTAGATCTTCAGTTAATCTATGACAAAGAAGGCAAGAATATACAATAGGAAAGAAGACAGTCTCTTCAATAACTGGACAGCTACATACAAAAGAATTAAAGTAGACCACTCTCTTTCACCATACACAAAAATAAACTTAAAATGAATTAGATACCTAAAAGTGAGACCTGGAACTACAAAGCTCCTAGAAAAAACACAGCAGTAACCTCTTTTTTAAAAAAATATTTATTGGTTTGCCTGGGTGGTTCAGTCGGTTGAGCGTCTGGCTTCGGCTCAGGTCATGATCTCACGGTTCCTGGTTCGAGTCCCAGGTTGGGCTCTGTGCTGATAGCTAGCTCAGAGCCTGGAGCCTGTCTTCAGATTTTGTGTCTCCCTCTCTTTCTTTCCCTCTTCTGCTCATGCTGTCTCTCTCTTTCTCAAAACTAAATTTAAAAACACGTAAAAAATGTTTATTTTTGAGAGAGGGAGAGACAGAGCATAAGCAGGGAAGGGGCAGAGAGAGAGGGAGATAGAATCCGAACCAGGCTCTAGGTTCCAACTTGTCAGCACAGAGCCCAATGCGGGGCTTAAACTCATGAACCATGAGATCATGACCTGATCCGAAGTCAGACACTTAATTGACTGAGCTACTCAGGTGTCCCAGCAATAACTTGTTTGGTATTGACCTTAGCAACATTCTTTTAGGTATGTCTATATAGGCAAAGGAAACAAAAGCAAAAGTAATGTATTGGGACTACAGCAAGATAATAAGCTTTTGCACAGTTAAGGAAACTATCTACAAAATGTAAAGGCAACCTCCTGAATGGGAGAAGATATTTACGAATGATATACACAATAAGGAGGTTAAGATCCAAAATATATTTTAAAAAATTAAGCAGCTCAACATGCACAAAAATGTGATTAAAAGTGGGCAGAGGCCTTGAGTAGACATTTTTCTTACAGATGGCCAAGAGACACATGAAAAGATGCCCAACATCACTAATCATCAGGGAGATGCAAATCCAAATCACAATGAGATATTACTTTACACCTGTTGGAATGGCTAAAATAAAAAAACACAAAAAATAACAACTGTTGTAAAGGATGTGGAGAAAAAGGAACCTTTCTTTGTGCATTTTTAGTGAAAATGTAAATTGGTGCAGCCAGTGTGGAAAACAGTATGGAGTTTCCTCAAAAAATTAAAAATAGAAGTACCATATGATCTAATAATCCACCACTGGGTATCTACCTAAGCAAAATTAAAACACTAATCAAAAAAATTATGTGCAACCCCATGTTTACTGTAGTCTTATTTACAACAGACAAGATATGGAAGCAACCTAAGTGTCCATTGATAGACAAGTAGAAAAAGAAGATGTGGTATATATATGCAATGGAATATTAAGGAGCCATAAAAAAAGAATGAGATCGGGGTGCCTGGGTGGCTTAGTCGGTTAAGCGTCCGACTTTCGCTTAGGTCATGATCTCGCGGTTCGTGGGTTCGAGCCCCGCGTCGGACTCTGTGCTGACTGCCAGCTCAGAGCCTGGAGCCTGTTTCAGTCTGTGACTCCCTCTCTCTCTGACCCTCCCCTGCTTACGCTGTCTGTCTCTCTCTCTCTCTCTCCTAGAAATTAAATAAATAAATAAATAAAGTGTTTAAAAAAAAAAAGAATGAGATCTTATCATTTGCCAGAATATGGTGGACCTAGTGGGTATTATGCTAAGTGATGTAGAGACAAAGAAAGACAGAGAAAGACAAATACCATATGATTTCATTCATATGTGGAATCTAAATTTTTTTTAACGTTTTTTAAAATTTATTTCTGAGAGAGAGAGAGAGAGTCAGTGTGAGCAGAGGAGGGTCAGAGAGAGAGACACACACAGAATCCGAAGCAGGCTTCAGGCTCTGAGCTAGCTGTCAGCACAGTGCCCGATGCAGGGCTCACACCCACAAACGGTGAGATCATGACCTGAGCTGAAGTCGGATGCTTAACCAACTGAGCCACCCAGACGCCCCTCATATGTGGAATCTAAAAAATAAAACAAATGAACAAGCAAGAAAAGCAGAAAGAGGTCTATAAATACAGAGGAAATAAAATAAAATAATAAAATAAAGTAAAAATAAATAAGTAAAATAAAATACAGAAGATAAACTAATGGTTGCCAGGGGTGCTGGGAGATGGGAAAACTGGTAAAGGGGAGAAGGAAATACAGGCTTCCAATTATGGAATGTATATATCATGGAGAAAAAAGTTACAGAATAGGAAATAGAGTCAATAGAATTATAATGGCATTGTATGGTGACAGATGGTAGCTACACATGTGGTGAACACAGCATGACATATAGAGTTGTTGAATCACAATGTTGTACACTTGAAGGTAATGTATCATTGTGTGTCAACCATACTTCAATAAAAAAAAAAAAAGCTCTTTGTGGAAGAGCC
>NW_027527804.1:1400841-1420571 GCF_008692635.1 Crocuta crocuta
TTATTTTAAAAGGGATGATCTGGGAGTTAGAGGTTTTTGGAACAGAGGACATCTTTACATTTAGTTCTTCATCCAGAGAGCGCTCCATCCAGTCTTGCAGGTCGAGTGCCATTCCCTGTCAACCACTCACAGATTTTATGAACTATTGTCCTTCTTGAGTCACCAGTGAAGAAGCAGTGGAAGGTGGAAGTCATGTATTTGAACTGGAATAAGGTTTATGGAAAGCCCAGCAATTGGAAAAAGAACAACAACAACAACAAAACCTGGTGGAAGCCAAGTTTCACCCTGATGTCTGCTTCTCAGAACCAGGTTCAATAGAGTCAGATTTCTAGCCTGCTTGCAAGTATTTACTTACTCACTCTTCACCTAATTTTACCAAGGACTCGAGGAAGTTAAGCATCTCAGCTGTTCTATCCTACTTTAAAACTACCACAGAATGGGAATTACACCTCTTTCTCTAAAGTGGATAACCACTAAGCAGCCCAGTAAGGCTGTGCTTAGGGTTTGAAGAATTCAGGAGATTATAAAACTCACTGGTTTAAGAAACATGTTGGCTTGTTCAAGGAGTTACTAGTCTAATGAGGTCTAAAGATCACTGTAGTTGGCAGCCTATAATGTATAGACCCACAGAATGGCAGTACTGGGATGGGTCGAAAATCATATAGTCGATCTCCCTAATTTTACCCTAGCCCTGGGAACTCCAAGGAACACCAGTGCACATAGTCTTATCAGACCATGGGCATGCCATTCATCCTCTTCTATGGTTACCACTGGCCTGTTAGAGATCAGACGACTTTGGGTTATGAGAAAGTGTCCTTTTGCCTGGCAGCTTTGGTGTTTCTACTCCTCTATGGGCTTTACATTTGTCTTGCTTCCCAGCTCTAATCATGAGAAGAAATTACTTTTAGACAGACTAGAACATTGAGGTGGGAGTATGACAATGGTCATAAAAACCCTAAGCAACTTTCCAACTCCACCATCTGCCATTGTCAAATTTCCTTTTGGGATGTCCCCAATAGAACAAATTATTTCTTTTAACCTTGCCAATAGCTAAGAAGATGAGCCTGAAGGGTGTGTGAGGTTCACATCATGAAGCAATCCATTTATTAACAATTCTGTGGCTACCCTCAGCTCCATTAACAAACAGGCATGACATGTTTGCCTTTCCCTAGGCATCTCATTAAGCATTGGATACAGCAGTGATTAGCATTAGCATCACTAATACCTGACACTGGCTCTGTTCCTTGCATCTGAAGCTTTGCTTTTCAGAACAGGAAGCAAAGTTGAGAAAATAAGCAGCAAGCAGAGAAAAGGGCCAGAGAGGAAGAAGATGTGTTGTTGGAAACAGACTGGGTAGCTTACATCAGTGCTCCCCGGCATTCAGAATTTGGTAGAAGAGTACAAACCATTTATTTTGGAATGGCATATTTTGGTTGGTTTTTATTTTGTCAAATAAAAAACCAAAACAAGCCAAAATTTCTATTATTTCATTTAAAGATAAAAATGATACTTTAATTCCAAAAAGGTAGGAAGGTCACAGAATAAATTTAATTCATAAAAAAACTCACTGCATTGTCCTGATTCACTAATTTCAACACAGATCACTGGAAACATGGTCACAGACAGGAACTGGTCCACATATGACTTTTGGAAAATTCTGGTCTATAGGAGAACAAACAACCTCAGCCTTTTGGAGGGAGGCAGCTGAGGCAGCTGGTCTGGAGTGACACTGGTTAGTTTTTCAGAACAGTAAGTTGTGAGAATGTAGGGTAGGAAAATTCTAGACCAAAAGGGTAGGTAGATAGAAGGATGGTTCTTCCCATTATCCTTCTGAGGCATGAGGGTATGCTAAAAGCAGGGATGACTTATGGGCAGAAAAATAGCAGGTTTTCCAGAAACAATCTGTACAGTCCCTGGGCAAAGCAAACTAGCACAAGTAGTCTTCCCAAAGTATAATCTCTTCCCTACCTTTCTGAATGTGCACTTAGGAGGACCCATCTTTTCTAATACTGGTTGCTTGCATTAGTATTGACGGGTAAAAAGAGCCTTCTGGTTAGAGTCCAAATGCCCAAGTTCTAGTCCTGGTTCTGACACTAGTCAGCTGTGTGATTTCTGGCAAGTCCCCCACCCCTTCCCTTTAAGCCATGGTTTCTTCACTGAGATAATGAGGGAGTTAGACTAGACATATCTGCAGGCCCCTGTAATTTTGACATCCTCCTTACAGTATTCCATCCCTCACCCAAAATGGCCTCAGTTCATTCCCTGGCCACTGCTTCATGTGGGGCCAATGGAGGCTTCCCTGGTAGCTCAATCCTTATTTACCAGCAAGTTTCCTATCTGGTCACTGCTGGGTTGGCGGCAGAAACTTTCTCATCCTTTTCCTACTCTTCTGCCCCATTAAAAGTTCAGCAAGGTCAGCTCAGGACTGCATTTCCCCTACAGCTGTGCATTATGTCACCAAAAGAATGCTTCATGATGGGGTCTGCTAGCTGACAACTGAAGGTCACTTCACTAATTTCTCATGCCTCTCTAGCTATATGCTCTTTCTCTAATAAAATAATTTGTTCATTTATGATGGACAAGATTACCTTTGGTCCAAAAAGCTTTTCTGAGTGGATGTCTCTATGGTCTGGAGACTTCTTTTAAACCAAGTTGCCCTCTACATTACTTATTGCTAGAGCTGTTCTATCAAGACAAAGAAAAGTGGAGAAAGAGGGACTTTAAACTGGAGCTGGAGCAGAGGAAGAAAATATGTAATTGAAGCAGAAAGGTTCATTCTTCCAAGCACTCCTTTCTCTTACTCTGTATCTCTCACCAATGGGCCACTATAAGCCAGACAGACCTGAATTCACATCCTAGCTCACACTTATTAGCTGCATGATCTTGGGCAACTTTCTTAACCTCTCTTTAGATTTCCACATTTGTTAAGTTGGGAGTATTTTATGCAGATTAGATGTAAATATACATATAAAGTCATTGGCATATACCAAGCAGTCAATAAATGGTAGTAGGTATTGTCATTCTTTAAAACAGCTCTGTGGAACCTCCTATTGCTATATAATGAAATCTTTACTCTTTCCTGGGCAAACCCAGATAATCTCCTCACCAAGGCATGCCTATCAGAATGCAGGCCAATCCCTTCATAAGGGTGAAATATATATACCCAGGCTGACAATGACAGTCAGGCAGCCATCTTTAGTCCACATATGAGGGAATAGCTCACTGTAACATGCTGCAGGCTTCACTGCATCCTGGAAAAGTGAGCCCGAAAGCTTCTGAATCCATCCCACTTGCCATGAATCTTCATGAGGCAAAGTGAAGATTGTAAAGGCATCCCTTTCCTACCTGTGTCTGCATATGGTGTTTCTAATTCTGACAGCACTGCAAGATACATATTACATCCCATTTTACTACTAGAGAAAGAGGCAGATTAGTTTCACTTGCTACTGTGGCCTTGGGCGTGCGATGTTCCACTTATTAGGTTAGCTCTGAGATAATGTTCATACTCACTTCTATCTAGTTACACCCATCCTTTTGTGTGTGGGAGTCAGGAAGTAAGGTGCTCCACTAGAGGAGATACACCAAGATGAAAAAGTAGGCACAAAGCAAAGGCATAAACTCTGGCAGAGACAGTGCTGTATATTAGCCAAGTCTTGTTTAATTTTCTTTTCCTTGGGCTCCCAGGAAGGTTACATTTCCCATCCTTCCCTGCGGTTGGGTGGGGCCCATGTGACTGCATCCTTGCCAACAGGATGTGGAAGAAATGATGTATATTTCTCTCTAGTTGGTCCCTTAAAATATTTTTATCCCGCTTTTATCTTGCTGCAGATAACTTGGACCTCATGTTGAAATGGTACCATCACAGAATGGAAAGATCTTGAATTCCCAAGTTGTCCAATTTGGAGGAGAGCCCCTGATGACTCTCATCAGATTTTATATGTATATGAAGAAAACTTTAGTTGTGCCAAGTCACTGAGATGTAAGAGTCTATTTGTTATTGCATCATAGCCTATCTTATCCTGACTGATGCATATACCAGTAAAATAGTTAGAAATACATGCATAATCTAAGGAGTAAGTAAAGAAAGAGATGGAAGAGAAAATGTTTTGGCATGCCAGGGGTTAACGAATAATGAATGACAAAGTGTATGGGAGTGACACAAGGTGGGCAGCTAGTGCAGAAGTTTTTGGAGTGAAGACCTAAAGAACCCAAGAATGCCTGACCCTCTATGCTTCCTGTTTCAGATAAGAAGAAACCTCGGGGCGCCTGGGTGGCTCAGTCGGTTAAGCGTCCGACTTTGGCTCAGGTCATGATCTCTCAGTTCGTGGGTTCAAGCCCCGCATCAGGCTCTGTGCTGACAGCTAGCTCAGAGCCTGGAGCCTGCTTCAGATTCTGTATCTCTCTCTGACCCTCCTCTGTTTACACTGTTTCTCTCTTTCTCTCTCTCAGAAATAAAGTTAAACAAAGAAGAAGAAGAAGAAGAAGAAGAAACCTCATCTTTAGCTCTCACTGAAGCCGCTCCCTCATCCAGAAGGACAGAGCAATGCTGGGCAAGAAATTTCTAGTTTCTTAGATCAGACCCATAATTACATGCATCCTGGTTGAGCAGATGCTGATTATCAGCAACCCCTTGAGCTAGAAGAAATTTTACAGATTGTTTAGTGTATTTTCCTTAAATCTTCCTAATAAGAAAAGTATTTTCCTATTTTTTGTGTGACTAGACAAAAAGAAGTCTCTTCTGGCTGGACACAATGGCCCAACCCATCCAAGTCGCCCTCTCAATCAGAGGTACCAAATATGACATTGGAGAGTGATCTCTGCACTCCAAGAAAGGTATGCACATCTAGTTCCCAAACTTCCAAAGATCCACTCTGGAATTGCTGTCTATGTCTTCCTCCAAGCCTGGTCCATTGCCTGACAGCAATCCAGACTGTCCCTTAAAGTTCCTCTAAAGCCCATACGCTTCAGTTTAGGAGCACTTCCTCTCACGCTGTTGTCAGTAGAAATGGGGAATGCCTATTACCCATTCTGGCTAATTGCCTCCATCCAACTTAGCTTCTTCCCTAGGCTGCTGAGTTAACTGCCTTTCATTAACCTAGGAAAACTTTACTTCTTGGAAAGCCTCCCTTGGTGAGTATTCTGAGCCTGACAGCAGCTGTATTCCTTCCAATGTCTAAGGAAGTCATTGAGTATTTTACAACTTCTTGATGAAGTCTTAAGAGGAAGTGAATACTCAGCTAGGTTGGGCCATCCACAGTCTCCAGGGGACTGTACAGTGGCTTGAGGAAAACCTCATCCTGACCTATTACAACAGTGCTGCCTTGCCAAAGTACACAAGCCCAGCCACTGCACTCTGTCTTGAGCTGAGCCAAAGCAATGGAGGGCAGAGTGTAAGAACAGCAGGGCTTCCCTGACCTGACAAGTCAGGTGGCCAGGCCTCAGGCCATTCAGTTCTGTGCCACACGGGAGTCATTGCAGCCAAGTTAGCACACTTGTTTCCACCCAGCCATGCTGAATGTAGCATGAATTTCCAAGAAATGCTTTCAGTTTCTGTTCCTAGAAGAGGTGCTGAGAAGAACTACAGAGAAACTAAGGATGAAAGAATGAGAGAGAGAGAGAGAGAGAGAGGAGAGAGGAGGGTATGGGGAAGAAAGGACAGAGGGAAAGGGAGAGAAAATGAAATGAAATAAAATGGAGCAAACCTTGCCTCTGAATGTCCCTAAGCCATGACAATGAGCCATGTTGAGATCATATTTGTACATAGCTAGATAGCCACAATGTGTATAAATGGTAAATTCACAGCACATGAATTGTGGTAGGAACTTAAGAAGCAGAAGGTCTTCCCTGCTTTGGTATGCCTTATCCTGCTATCTAAACACACCCACAAGGACTTTAGGACAATTCCAAGAAAGTATAGCACATGTAAGGTATTACAATCCAAGTGGATTTATAGAGGTGCTTAGGTAATTTGCCTCATGCTGCTTAGCACCCCAACCTGGGGATGGACAAATGGATTTTTTTAAAGTCTATTTATTTATTTATTTAAGTTACCTACACCCATTGTGGGGCTCAAACTCATGACCTCAAGATCAAGAGTCACATGCACTTCCAACTGAGCCATCCAGGTACCTCTTGACAACTAGATTTCTTAAGTCCTACTGTCTTACTTATTGGCTCAAACTGCTCTCTGGTTCCACCTTCAAGTCAGCCATAGTCTCCCTCTGGCGGCAGCTTTTTTGGATGTTTGGTACCTCATTATGAGGAATTGTGTTGGTTCTGGTGACACTGAAAGGAAGTAGCAGCTCTGTCTTCAATGCACAGAGAGGAAATAAGCATATTCTCTAAAGAACTAAGGGCAGGGGTGCTGGAACAGATGTAGGTGTTTTCTAATCCCTTTTAACTCCAAAATTCTGTAATTAGCACTGCTATTTAAAAACCATTTTATTTAGAAAACTTTGAACTTGGCTTCTTTGACCACTTGCCCTCCATGAAAGGGGTGTAGTTCTATCATTCAGCTTTTTTGTAGTAGTCTGCTTGGGAAGGCTGTGTATGTCTTCATGTGGCTAAGTATGTGTCTATTTCCTTCCAAAGAAAAAAGATACCTGAATAGATACAGAGACACAGAAAGGTNGGAATTCCTGAAACCACGGTTCCCACCAGTCCATAACTGGAATTATTCCTAATGTTGCCTTCCACCTTCAACAAGCACCTGTACATTTCAACAAAGCCATCAGGGCTGAAAGGTGTTTGAAATAAGCAGGGGAGCAAAACAGCATAAGTGACAGAGAAGAGGGAAAATGAGGGCTAAGACATTACCTCCTTCAGATTAAGTTGTTTTTCCTCTAGATCTCTAAGAAGGAGGACATTTAGATGACAAGATCCTAGGGCAACAAGGAACTTTAAGAAACAGAATCACATTTAAGCCACCCCAGGCAGATGCCACAGCACCCTTATTTTAAAGATTTTTTTGAGAAATTCCCTTAATTAATGTTTGTAAATGTTCCCTTTTTCCTGACTTCTATTCCTTGTGCTGCTACAAGCTCATTATTTCTTGGTTTGCAGGTGGTGATGTAGGTAGTAATGAGTGGGCTGTCTCGTGTGAGGCACTATGGGGTATACAAAGGAGATAAAACTTCAAGATCAGGCCACCTTCTCTGCTTGATAGGAAATCTGGTTGCAATTTAGACAGCTCAGAGCCCCAGCCTGAGGGAATGACATAGGTTTCTGGCCTCAACAAGCCAGGCTAGTAAGAGGCAGCAAAGAAACCCTGCTGGAGTGTGTGACACTTGCCCAGGAAACAGAATCATTTTTGCTCTGTTATTGCTGGGAAGTCCTGCAGGAATCCTTAAGAGTCAGAGCACTTCTTAATGTCCCGGATTCTTTAGAGATTCCTGGCACAACTAAAAAAAACCAAACCAGAAACCAACCTTTTTCTCCAGCTTGTCTGTAAAGGTGTTATTTTCAGTTCTCTGCATCTAGCTTGGGGCCCCCTTCCTACTAATACTCTGAATCCTCAAGGAAAAACTGATCATCATTTGATTGATAGGTCATATGTTTCCACTTAGCGTGTGGCAGTCAATGGATTATTCTCATGCAATCTTATTGGTGGTGGGAGCTCTGTGGACTCGGACCTGTTAGTGACATTTCAGAGACGATGTGGCAAAGGCAGTTTCTCTAGTAGCATCCAAGCTGGACACAGTGTGAAAAAATCCGGGACATTAAGAAGTGCACACCCCCTTCAACACACACATAAACAGCTACAGCAGCAAAGCTTGGCCTCCCAGCTGTACCCAAATTAGAGCTATGGTGCTCACATCCGGATTAAAGAAGTCAGATTCTTTGTAACTTCCCTTCTCATTCACAGATTTTCCTCCAGGCAAAGTAATCTCTAGATAAAAACAGGGGGTTAAGTTCTTTCTCATAACGTCCTTCTCCCTGCCCTGTACCAAACTTGCCTGCCCTCACTGTCATATCCTGCTAAAGCACTCACCTATGCTTAACTTACCTTCCTTTTAGTAGCTTCTTCAGGGGCCAACCTTTTCTGTAGTTCTTCCTGCCCAGAATAGTGCAGGTCAGGGTGGCAACCTGGATGGAAAAGGCCAGCAAAAGCTGAAGGGACTGTTTGTGCTTCTGCCCTATCCAGGCTCCTCTGTGGTCAATCACCTATGAGGCCTTAACTGAATGAGGCACTATGGGTTATGCAAAGGAGGAGAAGGCAGGTTCTGATCTCAAGAATCTCACAGTATAGCTAGGAGGAAGAGATTAATATACCCACTGGATACTGAAAAACTGGATGTAATGGTGGAGAGATGTAGTCAATTGTAGGCAGCTTCATTCTTACCAAAAGAGCTGACAGGCCATGGAGGCTTCCTGGTGAGATAGAATAGTCTGGGAAGATTTCATATAGGCGGTGGGAATTGACCTAGTATCCAAAGAGTCTTACCATGTAGCCCTTATACTGTGATGGGTTGGCAATCAGCTCTGCCTCGGTGTGCAGGGACACCTGGAGTAGGGACATAGGGACAGAGGGGCTGGGGGAAGCCATAACATGACACTTCTAACTACAGTCCTCCTGTGGTTCTCTTCCTCCCTAGCTCAGCCTTCTGCACCTCCACCTACTCTGCTAGGTATCATCTCCTTGAGCTTGGAAATTTTACCAAGCAGCGGCTGAAAGCCAGGCATTGGCTGCTAGAACAATATTGGCCAAATTTCAAGTTGCTTTCAGACCTTCGCAGGGAGAAATCTGCTTTGCTCTTGTTCATTCTAATCAAGGCCATGTGCTCTGGGCTCCATGGAAACATAATTGGTGGAATACTTTCTCCAATAGTTCATCTTGGGGATTCAACAGCAAATACAAACTTGAGTTGCTGTGGAAGGGATGCTGGCTGTCTGGGCTCAAAAGCAATGTTCCTGAGTTCCCAATAGGATTGTTTGTCCTCAAAGAGAGAAGCTATTGGGTCTCTGGAAAGAGCACAGGATTTTGATGTTTCTTTCACTCCCTTTTTCCCTGAGGAAACACAACAGTTTCTTATACCAATAGCCAGAGGTAACTAGCATGACAACTGTGGCTCACTTCAAAAAGCCCTGGGAGTACACTGAATGAGGGCCTGGGCATTCATGAAAATAACTGCTGGCCAGAAGAGGCCCAAGAAAAGTCAGGTGTTCACTGCAATGTGCTATAGTGTAGTGGGAAGCCAGGGACCTGGGCTATAGCCCCAACATAGGGCCGTGCAATTCCTTGTGTGATCTGGGAGCAGGCGGTTCCTCACCCTGCTCCTCCCTTACACCTAACCTAGGCTCCAGTTTTCAAAATGTGAGACTGGCCTCCTCTCTAGGGGCTTTGGCACTTCTGAAATTCTGTAACTCAAAGTCCAGCTCTTCAAACAGTGGCCAGCCCTTCAGGGAAAGCAGGCTACAATAGAGCTCACTCCAGGCATAACTTTACACACAGAGTGGTGGATATTGCCTCTCTGGGGTGATTTGGCATACCCTTGCCTTGCCTGAAGTATCCCCCTCATTGATGCAACAAAAGTCTCTGCTGGTATGATCTCTTTTCCTTTGGGATAATCACAGCTCTGGTACTCTCTTTTAAAGTGCAGAAGGGGCGCCTGGGTGGCTCAGTCGGTTGAGCATCCGACTTTGGCTCAGGTCATGATCTCACAGTTTGTGGGTTCGAGCCCCACGTCAGGCTCTGTGCTGACAGCTGGCTTCAGAGCCTGGAGCTTACTTCAGATTCTGTATCTCCCTCTCTCTCTGACCCTCCCTTGCTCATGCTGTCTCTCTCTCAGAAATAAATAAAATGCA
This sequence comes from Crocuta crocuta, assembly GCF_008692635.1. Lineage (NCBI taxonomy): Eukaryota > Metazoa > Chordata > Mammalia > Carnivora > Hyaenidae > Crocuta > Crocuta crocuta. The sequence goes on from NW_027527804.1 coordinate 1,410,646, forward strand.
GATGATATGTATAACCCTTTAGTATGAATGCATGAGTCAGACATACTTCTCCCTCACTGGAGAACAAGGAAATAGGGAGAAGGTGGTGATGGGGGAGGGGTAAAGATTTGTAAAAGTAGTTGCCGAGGATGCATATTTTCCTGCCTTCACAATGTTGCTCAGGGACAGCCTGTGGCTTCCCTACAGTATTGCTGTTGATTTGTTTCCAGAGTGGATAAGAAATAGAGAGTTTTTACCTCCTTCTACTTATACCCTATTTGTATTTTTTAAGGTTTTTAAAAAATTTTCCAATTCTTTGTTACTTTTAATGTTTATTTATTTTTGAGACAGAGAGAGAGAGAGAGAGAATGGAGGAGGGGTAGAGAGAGAGGGAGACACACAGAATCTGGAGCAGGCTCCAGGCCCCACACTGTCAGTACCCAGCCCGATGTGGGGCTCAAACCCATGAACCATGAGATCATGACCTGAGCCAAAGTTGGACACTCAACCAACTGAATCACCTAGGTGCCCCAACTTATACCCTATTTGGAAAGTTGGTTTTCAGCGATATTGGCCAATGCCCAGTTCGATTTGTCTGGAGAGAAGTACCAAATCACAGGGAATTCTTGCTGCCATCATGCAGCATATTTAATAATGTCATCTGTGAAGGATTTGGAAAGACCTTTGGGGATGAAGAACCCCTGGTCCTTTGTGCATCCATTTCCATTAATTAGGCCCCTTTGTCATCAAGTTTCCCTGTTAGCTGGTTTCTCATGCTGTGATTTTCAGGGGACATAGAATCTAATGCTAGCTTGACTCTCACCTAATCTTTTAATCTTGGCAGTAGTCATTTAACCTCTGTTTGCACTAGGTGATGAACCATGCAAAAAAAGTAAGGGAGGGCAGGGCAGGAGAGATGGAGAGAGGGGCAGGTAGGAAGAAGTTGGGCAGGTAAAATAATGAACAAGAGAGGGAGTGGGTTGTTTGTTAATTAAAAATTAGATTACTGAGCTTGATAACCACCTTATTCTCTAGCTTTGGCTCTGAATGACTTTTGGCTGTTTTATAAAATCAAATCCACCCTCAAAGGACAAAGACTTATCACCACTGAGGATATTCAAAAGAATGTACTGCAGGCTCTGAACTCAGTTGTTAAAGAGGAGTTCCAGAAAACATTTTGAACAATGGCAACATCATGGCAATAAATGTATAGTGATTTAGTTTCCCAAGGTGCTCCTCTGAAGAGGACATCACTCCTTTGGATGTTCATGTCCTAATATGCTTGTGAAAAAGGAGCAATCACATTACATTACAGTCACATTTCAAATTATTGCCTGTTTCCTCTCCTTTCTTTCTCAATGGGGATTGGCAACAGCTGGTTGCCAAGTTTTGTAGGGAGCAGCTGAAAGCCATGTGGGATTTTCACCCTAGCTTGTGCTGTACCTATGGCTATTAGTTTCCCTTCACTGTACGTGCAATAAAATGATATCATAGGAAATTGGCACTTGTACAATGCTTTATGTTTTTCAAGGCAGTTTCATATCCAGATGATAATCTCATAGAGTGAAGGAACCTCATCTTATTTACTTTTGAATACCCAAACCCTAGAACAATGCCTCACCCATAACACTCAATAAATGCTCATGGAATGAAATAGCTATCCTCTCAATATATCCTTGAAACATCCCTGTAAACAGGGCAAACTAGATATTATTCAAGGTATTATTTTTATTTTACAAGGACCCAGTACACAAAGAATACAGTGTTTATGGGGGTGGAAGCACTTTAATATAGTGTTTATGACCATGGGCTTTTGGAGACAGTTCTGAATTCCAGTTTGGACTCTGCCACTGATTAACCACTGACCTTGTGTCAATTACTAAACTTGAATTTTCTCAACTGAGGAACAATATCTACCTGAAGTGAGTATAAAAATAGTCTCTACCTTCCAGGGTTATTGTGAGGATGAAATGGATATGTATATACATATATACATACTGTCTTTTAAGTAGCTAGATAAAAGTCAAAAAGACAGAGTGGTCATGGATTACAGGATGAAATCTGAGGCGGCATCTCCTTGCATTCCAACTTCCAAACCCATGGAACGGAGCTAAACATAGGCCTGTATTGGCCTGTTTCCTGATTTCAGAAACATAAATCCAATCAACTGAAATGCCTCCTGTTTATACTGGCTACCCAAGGTCCCTCAAGACTCTACACAGGAAGTTATTAAAATTCCTTATATATATTCCCTAGGCAAAGGTATACCCAGTCAAGCGTCTTCCTTCTTCTTTTTATCCAGAGGAGATCTAGGTATCTAGCACCTTTTTATCCAGGGAAGACATTTTCTCTCTGTCTGGAGACTTGCAGATTGTCCCATATGGGAGTTCTGAGTAGCAATTTCAGTGAAATAACCAATGATTCTTGGCAGATCCAGGAATGGCCTCTTATCTCTAACATTGTACTTGAGAAAGCCCATTTTCTTCCCTCACAGGGCCTACCCAACCTGATTTCTCTTTTTTTCCTCCTATAGTCACACCTGAAAAAACAGGGCCTCTACTCAAGCTGAGAAATACAGCCCCAGAGAGCCACAAACCCTTCAATCTTCAGAGTTTATAAGACCAAAGGACCAAATCTACACTTCGGTTTGGCCCTTTGAAACTCAAAGCCTGAAATATCCTGTTCTTTTGCTACATCTGCTTCTTTACCATATAGCTGGAGCTGCTCCAGTGGGGCAGAAGGATGAGTTTGAAAATTCTCATCTTAAACTTTACATGTGACTTGTCATCAACCTACAAGGAGAACTTAAGCTGAAGTGTGGCATTCTTCTCATTCCTTCTTTTCTAATTAACAACATATGATCTCTACTCTCTTCCCTTATCCTCTTTTCAGAAGCTTTCCCCCTTTCAGAGTGCTAAAACCCCAGATATATTTGAAGTTCAGGCCAGGATGAGCCCATGGCTTATTCAGGTCTTATCTTCTTCCCTAAGAGGAGTCCCAAATTACTTATTTCTGTGTACTAAGATGCTTAATGTTGAGCAAATATCAAGCTTCATCCTGAAGAGACATGGATAAGGGCACTTGTGGCTCTATGCTTTCTTGGGTTTAACAGATGCTTCTTGGCCTAATTTCTAACACTGAGTATAGAGAGCAAGCAAGCAAGCAAGCAAGCTCTTGAACCAGCCCTTCCCAGACTTGGTAGTTTTGACCTCATCAGCCCAAATCTACCTTTTCTGGCTCTCTTCCAAGCTTCCAGCACTCCTACTTACTCCCTTTTTGTCCTAGCTGTGTTTTTAAAAGAGACTTTTCCCCAAAGAGATAAAGCGACAGAGAGAATGGGAGGTGAGAGATGCATATAGACAGACACATGCTTAACACAAAGGAACAGAGCCTGGTGGCATAATTCAATGGGGACTCATTTGAGGACTTAAGGATCTTCTTCATGACCCACAGAGCACAGGGCCATAATAACTAACTCTAAAACCTTTACATGAGACCCACATTTTTTCATGCTCCCATTTTATAATCATGGTGTCCCCTAAACTCCATCTTGGGGAAAATTTCTGCACATGGCTATAGACCTCCCACAGAGCTAATGCCTCATGAGAGGCTGAGGAACAGCTATTCTTAGGTCATACTAAAATCTTTTCTTAATGGATGCACAAATAAAAGCATGGACAGAAATATGTCCTGAACATTCCCAGACCTCCAGACCCCCNCCCCCCTTGGAGCCCACATATTCATAAAAAGCTTTGCCTGTATACACATATCCACAAAGAGCCTCCCTTATCACACAGAAAGCTCACATAAGAAATATCCTCTCTCTGGCTAAATGGGCCATTTGCCTCTATTAAGGGGGTTAGAGTAAGTTTTGTATTTCATGACATATATCATGGTTTCCTGGGTTAAAAGGTGGTACTCATGATGGTGTGACAGCTATAGGGATGCCAGTGGCTAAAGACTCATGTACAGCAGCTTTAACCCTTAGGAGTAGGTCAGTAGAGGGGAAAAATACATAATAGAATGACACAAAGAAGAAAAGGGTAAGTGTCTCAGTATATTCCACAAGGCCTAAACAGCCATGCCCATACCTAGAGACCATGAGCTACAGTGTATTTCTTTTTTTTTTTTTCAGTCCATTTCTACTCCATGTCCAAACGATGTCTGTACTAAAGATATCATTTGCAATGCCTCATATTCTTTGGCTGACAGTTGGCTTCAAAATTTTGCTCACAGCAAACCACCTTATTTTTTCCCTGCTGGATATTGGGTACTATGTTGATGGTATCCTTCTAGGGGATATGGGATGGGAATCATGTTGAGCATGGACATTCTCAACGCCTTAAGGGTATATTTGAGAAAGGGGTCCTCAGAAATGAGGACCTCTCTCTTCCTTTTGTGCTGTTAGTGGGAGTACTGGTTTAGAGCTTTTACTCCTTATAAGCCATGTGAACCATGAAGTCCATAATGTGGGTTCTATAGTCAAATTTATTTTCATATAAGTAAATAATCTTGACAACATGGTTATTAAGGGCAATACTGGTCCAGACACCAAAGAGGGAAGAATAGGTGTCACTGTTAAACTCACAGGAGACAACCTGGTCGTCTGTGTGGTCAGGATATCCTTCAAGGAGCCCTCCAATGCCTTATTTAACACCTTCTTGATGTCACCATATTTGTTTTCATTTTTCAGAGTGTAGGTCAGATTCATGGCAGACATGTTGGGGATAAAAACACAGAAGACTATGCCAATGAGACTCCCATTCATCTCAGGAATGACTTTGCCCAGAGTCTTGGCAGTGCCAGTGTTTGCAGAGATGATGATCTGTAAAGTACCATGACCAACACTCCACAGCTTTCTAGAGGGGCAATCCATATTTTTCAGGGTGGAAGTGATGATGTAAACTCTGATCATAAGTCTCTCCATGATCCCAAAGTTGACATGGATAAATAATCTTGACCAGAGTCCAAAGCAGTTCATGGTGCAGGATGCAATGCTGATAATCATGAGGTAGTGATCATGATTCCCTTCTTCCCAAACATGGGGATATCTGAGAAAGGGGAAGAGATAATGAGTTTCCAACCCGAAGTGAGCTCCAGCCTTCTCCAAGAAAGGGAAGAAGCTAGTGGACTCCACAACATATTCAACACCAGCATTGTCCCATATGATGTTGGCAGTATCATACTCTTAGAATATGGAGATGGGTTTCCTATTGTTGACGAGCTTCTCTTTATCAGCATTGACACTGTTGCTGAATTTCTTCTTTTTCTTCTTATTGTTGAGTTGTACTTTGTTTTTTCTTTTCAAAATTTCACTTAAATTCTAGGTAGTTAACATACAGTGTAATATTGATTTCAGGAGTAGAGTTCAGTGACCCATCACTTACATACAGTACCCGGTGCTCATCATAACAAGTGCCTTCTTTAATACCTATCATCTATCTACCCCATCCCCCATTCACCTCCCTCCATTAACCCTCAGTTTGTTCTCTATTGTTAAGGATTTCTTATAGTTTATTTCCCTCTTCCCCCCCTCCCCTATGTTCATCTGTTTTTTCTTAAATTCAACATATGAGCGAAATCATATGGTATTTGTCTTTCTCTGATTTATTTTGCTTGGCATAATATACTCTAGCTCCCTCATATTATTGCAAATGACAAGATTTCATTCTTTTTGATGGCTGAGTAATATTCCATTTTATGGATTAAAAAGATATGCTGTGTATGTGTGTGATATATGATATATATTGTGATATATATATGTAACACGCACACACACATGCACACACACATATATATCACATCTTCATATATATACCACATCTTCTTTATCCATTCATCAGTCAGTGGACATTTGGGTCTTTCCATAGTTTGGCTATTGTTGATAATGCTGATATAAAGATTGGGGTGCATATACCCCTTCAAATCTGTATTTTTGTATCATTTGAGTAAATACCTAGTAGTGCAATTGCTGGATCATAGCGTAGTTCTATTTTTAAATTTTTGAGGAGCCTCCCTACTGTTTTCTAGAGTGGCTGCACCAGATTGCATTCCCACAAACAGTGGAGTAGGGTTCTCCTTTCTCTGCATCCTCACCAACACCTGTTGTTTCTTGTATTGTTAATTTTAGCCATTCTGAGAGGTGTGAGGTGGTATCTCATCCTGGTTTTGATTTGTATTTTCCTGATGATGAGTGATTTTGAACATCTTTTCATGTATCTGTTAGCCATCTGGATGTCTTCTTTGGAAAAATGTCCATTAATGTCTTCTGCCATTTCTTAACTGGATTATGTGTTTTTTGGGTGTTGAGTTTGATAAGTTCTTTATATATTTTGGATACTAACCCTTTATTAGATAGGTCATTTGCAAATATCTTCTCTCATTCTGGAGGTTGCCTTTTAGTTTTATTGTTTCATTTGCTGTGCAGAAGATTTTTATTTTGACGAAGTTTCAATAGTTCATTTTTGCTTTTGTCTCCCTTGCTGTTGAATTTTTTCATGGGTGGAATCACAGATGCAGATGATATAGCTGAGGTAGCCATAAATAGTGGCAATACTTACTTTGTCATGGAAGGAAGCAGCCTGCAGGCCAGGTGTTGAATATAGCTAAATTTGTTTATTCCAGCCTTTACTAACATCTATATGGGATGTGGTTGCATTGCCAAAAATGGTACAGCTACATGCTGAGCACAGAAGAACAGTGAACCATATAATTTTTAATTGTCAGAAAATAGGTTGGGTATGAGACTTCATTGTTTTCCAGCAGTCACCAAATTTTATTCATTGAACAAAGTTGTATTTTCAGGCCATCATATCTCTCCTTCTATGTCCAAGTTTCTTAGGCTAGAAAGAAATAATCACACAACCACACTGGGGTTCCTAAAAAAGCTTGGTCTTTGGCAGCTGGACCCACAACACCCACAACCCAGAAATCCCTCTGTATTTCTCAGTTAGTAACATTTTCCATCCCTTTAATGCCTATTTCAAACTTTAACCTCTCTTCTCATACTCCTTTTCCACTCCATCTACTCCTTACTCTTACAGCAGGCTGCTTTGCTTTTCTATCACCAAGATAATAGAAACCATCTGGGGCAGGGAGCATACCAAACATTCTGCCTTGACATAGTGACAAATACCCATACATCTAGACCCATCCTTGTCTTCCTCCCTTCTGTGAACTGGATATCATCTCACATATGCTCTGAGACCTTCACTCATTTTCCTCTTGCTCAAATCTACCTTCAGTCATTCCCAGTCTTCTAGTTCCATCTTCTCAGTATTTAAAGATGGTCAAGCATTATTCTAATAACAATGAACAAAGAAACAAACAAAAAACCCTCAAAAACATCTCCAGGTATCATACTATGCACTTCATTATCTCACTGAAGTGAGAACTCTCAACCCATTACAACCTGTTGCAATCTGGCTGAAACTTACTTTAACGTCTTCTCTGAGCTGTCAAATTTCATTCACACATCTCATCACAACCTGACTTTATTCTCTTTGTCACCAGATACTGTTGGTCACCTCCTTCTACTTAAACATTCCTTCTTTCTTGGGGCGCCTGGGTGGCTTAGTCGGTTAAGCATCTGACCTCGGGTCAGGTCATGATCTCATGGTTCATGAGTTTGAGGCCCTCATCGGGCTCTCTGCAGTCAGCACAGAGCCTGCTTTGGATTCTGTGTGTATCTCTTTCTGTCCCTTCCCCCTCCCAAAAATAAATAAAAACATTTTAAAAACTTCCTTCTTTCTTGACTTCCATGGCAGTACTCTTTCCTGGTTTTCTTTCCTTACCTTTAGGATTAGTCTTTCTCAGCCTCCTTTGCAGGATCTTCCTCCTCAGCCAAACCTTTGAAAGTCATCATTTCCCAGAGTTCTTTTCCCAGAACTCCTGTTGTCACTCCATTCACTTTCCTTGGGTAAATTCACTCATGCCCATGGCTTTAATAACCACCAATATAATTAAAATCTAAAAGGCTAGATTCCTAGACTAGATTTCTTCCATGAGTTGGAAGTGCATATTTACTATTATCTACTAGACATATCCACTGGAAATCTATAGTCAACTCAAAATCAATATGTTCAAAAATTTGAATTAACTTTCGCCTTTCCTTCCCCAATTCTGCTAATCTTTTAACTTCTCTATCTTATTATTAACTAGCTGCTTAAGGCAGAAACATGGTTGGCACTATCAATAGCTTACTTTCTTTCATTTTCCATATCCATTCATTAATTAAGTCATGTGAATTCTACTTACTAAATATCTTTCATCTCCATCCCTTCTCTCATTTTTACTCTCAGCTGGTTTGGCTGCATGTTTCATCTTCTTCCAATGTATTCTCCAATTGCAGATAAAGTGATCTTCCTAAAATGAAAATCTGATCATACTTTCCCCTTGTTTCCAACACTCATTGGCTTATAATTTCCATTGCTTCTCTAACTTTCTACATGAAATATTCAAAGGTTTGGAGTATAATTATAGTCAGATCAGTACAAGTATAAAATTTCCCTTAGTAACTCATAGTCATCTAGCATTCTATTCCATATTATATCTGTGTTTAATATCATATTTATATTACCATATTTCCATTAATTTAGAAAGTGGTTAGAATAAATTGGTGCTTCAAGAAGATTAGCCATGTTTTACCTTAGGAATTCAAGTATCCTTTTACACAATATATCTTACTATAGTTTGAGAAGCTCAGGCCCTACTCATTAATCCCAAACTCATTAGCAGAGTATAAAAGGTCCTCATTAAAAATTATTTTTATTTGAGTATAGTTGACACCCAGTGTTACATTAGTTTCAGGTATAAAACATAGTGATTCAACTTCTCTATACATAATGCTGTGCTCAACCCAAGTGTAGCTACCATCTGTTACCAGACAATGCTTTTGCAATACCATTGACGATTTCCTATGCTGTACCTTTTATTCCCACGACTCATTCATTCTGTAACTGGAAGTCTATATCTTCTACTCCTTTTTACCCATTTTGTCCGTCTCCTCCACCCCTTTCCTTATGGCATCCTTCAGTTTGTTCTCTGTATTAATAGGTCTGAGTCTGCTTTTTACTTGTTTATTCATTTGTGTGGGTTTTTTTTAGATTTCACATATAAGTGAAATCATATGGTATTCATCTTTCTCAGTCTGACTTACTTCACTTAGCATAATGCTCTCTAGTTTCATCCATGTTGTTGCAAATCGCAAGATCCCATCCTTTATGTGACCATGTAATAGTCCATTGTATATATTGTACTACATCTTCTTTATCCATTTGTCTATCAATGGACACTTAGGTTGCTTCTATATATTGGCTATTGCAAGTAATGCTGCAATAAACATAGAAGATATATATATATATATATCTTTTCAAATTAGTGTTTTAGTTTTCTTTGTGTAAATACCCACTAGTGGAATTATCGGATCATGTGGTATTTCTCTTTTTATTTTTTTAGTATTTGTTTTTTTAATTTTTTATGTTTATTTACTTTTGAGAGAGAGAGAGCGAGCATGAGTGGGGGAGGGACAGAGAGAGAAGGAGACAGAATCTGAAGCAGACTCCAAGCTCTGATCAGTCAGCACAGAGCCTGATGCGGGCTTGAACTCATGGACAGAGAGATCATGACCTGAGCAGAAGTCGGACGCTTAACAGACTGAGCCACCTAGGCGCCCTCTATTTTTAATTTTTTGAGTAAATTCCATACTTTTTTTCCACAGTGGCTGCACCAATTTATGTTCCCATCAACAGTGCACAAGTTCATTTTTCTCTACATCTTCGCCAGCACTTGTTATTTCTTGATAACAAATAGTCATCCTTGATCAAGCCCCAGTGGCTCTCAACCAAGGAGGGATTCCCTTAGGAATGTTTAGAAAGGTGTATTTGTAGTAGAATGTTTTGATTATTATAATAATTGTGGGTTTACTTCTGGCATTTAATGGGGAGAAG
>NW_027527804.1:1420646-1421981 GCF_008692635.1 Crocuta crocuta
CTCCCTTCTATCTCTTTGCCTCATTTCTCACTGTGTTCTCTCTTCATATTCCATCCTCCAGCCATATCAAACAATGTCCAGTTTTTCTTAAAGGTCATGGGATTTCACATCATCAAATCTTGACAGGGGTTGCTCCCTCTACCTGGAATATCCTGTAACACCTTCCACACCTTCTCTTTCCTATCCCAATCCACCACTTTTCCCAGGTAAAACTGCATATTCTCTAGACAGTGAGTCACACACAGTAGAGACACAGTCCATGTTACATGTTTGATGAATAAATGAATGAATTTTTTACCAATTAGTAGCATCTACCGATTAAGTTATATATAAACTCTTTAAAATACAACAATTAGATACGGTCTGCCTTCGCTTGGGATCATTAAGGGAAAGAGGAAGTGAAGAGTTGAATTCCAAACGTGCTGCAAGAAAAGGATGATGGGTAGGGGTGGGAATTAAGATTTGTCACATTTAGAGTCTCTAAATTATCAAGCATGAGGGACAATAGGTACACTACAGAAAGAAGGGAATAGAAAGGGGAAATGAAAAAAGGCAAGGGCAAAATTTTGCTACCCTTACAGCCTGTCGATGGCCAGCAATTTTTTTGTAGATTTTTCTCTTGATGTCCCACCTCTCCTTGCCCTATTACTTACAACCATTCCCATGGTTCTGACCTAGAAAGACTTCCATATTACCTTCTATTTTTAGCTTCTACTTTATTATTAACTAGTTTTTTTAATTATAAAAGTAAAAAGAAATCAAAGATCATGATTTTAAAAATCAACTAAAAATGAAACTATAAAGAATATATGGTGAAAGAAATACCCAATGCATACTCCAAACCTCAATTTTGGAGGCCTTCTACTCAGAGGTGATTGCTGTTGATATTTTCTTCTGTTCATGCATATACTTATATTTTTATTTAATTTTTTGTTTTACAAAAATGAGATTATACCATACATACTATAATGGTTAATTTTATGTTATCAACTTGAGTGGATCATGGGATGTTCAGATGTTTGCTTAACATTATTTTGGGTTCATTTGTGAGGGTGATTCTGCAAACATTAACATTTGAATGGGTAGGTTAAATAAAGCACATTACTGGGGCACCTGGGTGGCTCAGTTGGTTGGGTGTCTGACTTTGGCTCGGGTCATGGCTGATCTCATGGTTCGTGAGTTCAAGGTCTGTGTCACGGTTGATCTCATGGTTCATGAGTTCAAGCCTTGTGTTGGGCTCTGTGCTGACAGCTCAGAGACTGCTTCAGATTCTGTGTGTGTGTATGTGTGTGTGTGTGTGTGTGTGTGTGCGCGCGCGCGCCACTCTCCTGCTCT
>NW_027527804.1:1422020-1427897 GCF_008692635.1 Crocuta crocuta
TAGCACTCTCTCTCAAAAAAAAAATTAAAAATATTAAAAAAAAATAAAGCACATTACCCTCCCTAATGTGGATGGGATTCATCCAACCAGTGGAAATCTTGAATAGAATGAAGGTTTCCTCTCCTGCAAGTAAAAGGGAACTCCATCTGCCCAACTGTTTGATCTGGGACATTGGTCTTTTCCTGCCTTTGGACTCAAACGAAAACATCAGCTCTTCTTGAGTTTCAAGCTTGCCAGCTTTTGGACTGGAACTTACACTATTGGCTCTCCTGGGTCTCTAGCTTGCCAGCTGCAGATCTTGGGATTTCTCAGCCTCCATAATCACCTAAGCCAATTCCTTATAATAAAGTGCTCTCTCTCTCTCTCTTTCTGTGTGTGTGTGTGTGTGTGTGTGTGTGTGTAGAATCTCCTATTGGTTCTGTTTCTCTGGAGAGCTCTGAGTAATACACATAATACATATACCATATCAAATACAATGTATCTTGGGGATGCTTCAAGGCAGTACAAGTAGAATTAGTCTTATTATTTGTAACAGTGACGTGGTATTCTATATTACAGATATATAGATTTTCTAGATTTATTCAATTGGTTAATGGTAACTATGTTGTTTCTTTTTATAATAAATAATTCAACAATGCATATAATTGTACATATAGCTTTGCTAAATTGTACAGATATTTCTTTAGTCTAAGTGTCAGAAAAAGAGTTGCTGGATCAACTGGTATATGCATTTACAATTTTTATTCATATTTCCAAGTTACTCTCCAAAAGGTAATATATAATCTTGCCAATAGAGTATTAGAGTGCCCATTATCCCACATCTTTCCCACTACTGGATTTTATTAATCATTAAAAAAATTTTTGCCAATATGATAGGTGACAAATATTACTTTGTTGCCAACTTGCCCTCTGTAAAAGCTCTACCAATTTATTTACACTCTCCCCAAATGATTTTATATATCTGTAACCATGTCAGAAATTTCTTGGGAGAATTCTAATTTGAATCCACTCAAGATGACGATTATGGTTACTGACAGGCACCACAAACCTGTGGTATTCTTCTGGTCTACTAGTTGAGCCCCCGTAGGGCCTTCATCAACTCGTTAAGATACCTTTCAAGAAAATACTTCCTGCACAAAAGAAAAACACCATAGCTCTTAAGAGAAAAAAAATGTAACATGGTTTCAAAAGCAAAAATCAGAAAAGCAAATCACATTTCTAAATTGGATTTTTCCTTCAAGGAGCAGTTGCCTTTGAGAACAAAACAGACCAGCCTGAAAGATTAAAACCTCCTTGCAAATATCAACTTGCCAAATGTTCCACTAGTCACGCTCATTTAATTCATTGTAGTCCTGTTGGAGAAATGTGGTTAAAGATGCCTTGAGTAACAAAAATGTTCAAATTAACTTTCAAGACCAAGTGACAGTATCTACCTGGAATGTTACCAAGTTTTAATGAAACAAAATTAAACAGAAAAAGCTCAGCACCCCATACATATAGTAAGTTGTAAAACAGCATGACTATGTCAACTAAATCATTTGTCTGATACTCAGAAAATGACGTGGCTGCAATAACAGAGCTGTATTTTAAAGGTCACTATGAACAAGCTACTGATAAATCACCCCTGACAGGCCCACAACAAATCAGTGATAACTAAACAAGCTTAACTTTCAAACAAATAAACAGAAGGAAGGAAGAGAAGTCATTAAATGCAGCCCTCCTAGAGCCCAACACTGGAGGCAATGGTAGTAACTTTAGAAGAGATGCATGCTCCACTGGCCTTTTTGCTTTAGGGTTGACCACCTATGGCAATGCTTAAGGTAGGGGAAGAAGGCATTATTCTTCCAGGCCCCATATTAGAAATGTTAACATTGCCTTACCTCCGTAGTGTTTAAGTTACCAAATCTGTTCTTTCAAAACATCTGCATCTATCCATAGCCTCTTCCATCAGCCTAATCTAAGTTAAAGTTTTTCTCCATTCATGATTAATAGTTTATCAGAAGTTTACCCATCCTCGACACTTCTCCAAAGAGCCAGGTATATACTGAATCCTGTGTCAATGATAAGATATTGGAATGATTGTTTTATTTTCCAGATAAGTGTCTCTGCATTTCCCAGATGGAAAGCCAAGTGTCTCTTCAGTGACCTGTGCATGTAAGAGATGACTTGGTTTTCTGGGCAGACAGACTACCATACAGTGACTCTGTCTAATCAGGAAGCCACACTTATTAATGAGGTGATTTCCCTTGTCCCTAGGAGTCCAGTTATCAGAAAGCATATCAGTAACTGAATTTGCCAACAAAAATCTTGGAAAGACAGTTTCTATAGCATTGTGACTTCTGTTCAGACTTAATTCAATTAGTGCCTACACTTAGTTGATCAACAAACAAGTATTTATATACAGTACCTGGGGGAAAGGCACTGTGCTAGATACAACAGAGCGGTACAAACAAAGATGTACTCACCATACTGGAATAGTCTATTGAGGAGACAAAGCTTATATGAGGTGGGCTGAATAGGCTTCATGGAGTTATGAGAACTTGGCATGGAAAGGAATTGGAGAGGTGGAGGGGAAGGCATTTTGGTCAGTTCAGAATTTTATTGCTTTTGGTCTGAAGCCTTCAAAAGACTTACAGAATAAAATAGATACAATGTGCTGTTAAAATAAACCATAAAGATCAAAACAGAAGTTAGAAGGCTTTTTGGAGTTTAAGTTTAGGAAATATTTTCCAGTTATTTTCATAAAAGAAATTGTCAGACCAATAATGTATTTGGATTAATAATAGTGTCTATAAATAGTTTTAGTTCAAATTTTTTAATGATTGGCAGAAATAGGGAATCTAGTGATTTTTAAATTGTCTGGGTCAAAACTAAACCATTTGCATCTTCTAGCATTACTTTAAAGTTGACATTAGTTAAAGTCATCACCCAACTCCCAACAATACTTCCAGTATGCTTCCAGTCAGCTCAAAGGAGTGATGGAACAATTTCTTTTCATGTCCAGAAGCAGGTACACTGGATTAGAGGAGGAGATGGAATCAGCCATCTTGAATGCAACAGGTATAGCTTGGGAGCAGGATGTTACAAAGGCTTGCTGATACCCAGACAAAGCAAGAATGACCAGGGAAACAAGTCTATACGTTCCTTTCCAGATGTCCAATCCACCTGGTTTCTCTCTCATTCTACTAAGGTCTCAGCTCAGATATCACCTCCTCAGAGAGGACTTCCCTGGTTTTCTCTATATAAAATGACACCCTCTGTCACTCTCTATCCTCTCATCCTGGTTTATAATTTCTGACAGGAAAGTCCCTGCCCTCATGGAGAATCCATTCTAATTGGGGAGACAGTAACCATACATCCTACAGAGTTCCACCTCTTCCACGAAGCCTTCTCTGGTAACCATTATTTTTCTCAACTCTGAATGCATGCACTTTAATGTGTAATTGTCCATGTTCCATGTGTATAGAAATCATAAGTTCTTTGAGAATGAGGAAAATATCCCATCAGTTTAATCCTGTATTTTGTATCATTCCTACCACTGCACAGGGCACATAGTAGGCACTCTATGTGCCTAATTCACTAATTCTTGATTAATTCCAGGTGAGGAAGTTGGAAATAACAAACTGTTGGAAATGAGCTTTTTTCCTTTTTCTAAGACAACCCAATAATCAACTGGTGTTAAAGAAATTGCTCATAAATCCTAACAAATCATTTTAACTATAAAGGTAAATGTGATCCAGCAGTGTCCCTTGGGCACTCTTCACACTTGCTAACGAGTAACTTCAGGGCTTAGAAAGAAAAAAAAAAACGAATTACAGGGTCTAGCCTTTGGTGGGGGAGCTGTCAAATGAACACATTAATTTTTCCATCTGCCTTTGCCCTGGGCTATGTGGGTTGGGTGGGGTGGGCAGACTGAAGATATTGCTTCATGCTTTCACTTTCTAGATTTCTTCTAAGAAGTGGATGTTGCACTCTTTCTGGAATATGAAGATATTGGAATTCAAACTGATTTCTGGAGGCAATAAATTCTCCAGCCCTGGCCTTGGGTCAAAACAGTGTTTGAGTTCCCTCCCCCAAAAATTTCAGTGGCTTTCTGGAAGCCCCAAACCTCAGCCAAAGACTGCTTCATCCCAGAGTATTCTAATGTAATCTGTGAAGTGAGGAGTTTCCTAAACTCTTTTGAGATGTCTATTGGTTCCAAGCGTATCTTGCACCAAGCTCACATATCCTACCCAGAAGGTATGCTTCTACATCTTGAGATGTATAGGGCTGCCTACTCAGAGATGGTACCATGCTGGTGGCAGTGGCCAGGCATACGTCTCTTCGGTGCTGTAACTAACCTAAAGCAGAATACAGATTCATTGCCATACTGTTTAAGATGTTCACTGCTTCCTCCTCATCTCATTTTAAAATGCATCTAAAAAATGCATCTAAATATATTAGCCTCTTGTTCTTTTGTCTGCAATATTCTCTGCTGAACTGAATTGAGATATGGATTTCCCTTAGGTCAGCCTGTTTTTAATTGCAACATTCCTTACAGCTGATGATAAATATCAGAAGCAGCATTCCTACCAGGGTGCTATCTGTCCTCAATGCCAGTTACTCCTAAAGGTTTTGGAGGTGTCAGAGTCTATTTGATTTTGCAACACCTTTTTCTTTATCTTCTCTTAGGAGGAGACAACTTTTGGCAGGCAACTTTAATGACAGTAGAAAGACAGGGGAAGGCAAGAATAATACTAGAAGTCAGTGGGCCTGGGGTCTAATTCTAGAGTTTAACCATGCTTCTTCAACTGAGTCTTTGTGACTTGTGCAAGTCACATGCTTCATTTGGGCCTCAGTTTCATTTGTGAAATAAAAGAGTTGGACCAAATAGATCAACACTTCATAAACCCTGATGCATTTTAGGCTCACTGGGCAGAAGCAGCAGTGAGAATTAGAAATACTGATTCTGGAGCCTTACCTCAGACCTACCAAATTAGAATACATCATGGTGGGCATCTATACTTTTTAATAGTATCATCAGTAAGTTCGCTCTATCTATCTATCTATCTATCTATCTATCTATCTATCTATCTATCTATCTATCATCATCTTTCTCTTGGGCTTTATATATACGAAATCAAGGTTTCTCAAACTTTAACATGCATATAAATAACTTGAGGAGTTGTTAAAATGCCTGTCCTTTCTTATTCAGTAGGTCTGAGTTAAGGCCTGAAATTCTGCTTTTCTGGCAAGTTCCAAGGTGATGCCCATGCTGAACTTTGAAGTAACAAGAGTCTAGAATTTTGTTGGTTCTCAGGTAGGGGTGAGTTCCCCCCTCTGCAGGTAGTGTTACCAGATAAAATACTTTAGCTAAATCTGGCGATCTTATCTCCAGAGGACATTTGGCAATGTCTGGAGACACTTTCAGTTGTCACAGTTGTTGGAGGGGGGGATTGCTACCGGAATCTAGTGGGCAGAGGCCAAGGATGCTGCTCAACATCCTACAATGCACAGGACAGCCTCTCCCTCAAGGCAAAGAATTATCCAGTCTAAAATGTTAACAGTGTCAAAATTGAGAAACCCTGGACTAGATGATGTAATTTAAGATCTCTTCAAATCTTCACTATATATGATTTTGGTATATTTTTATATAATTGTAATAAAAGAAAATATTTTGATCAATGATCAATGGTTGCCAAATCAGGATTTTCTTCCCTAGCCAAAACACTTCAACACAACAGGAACTTTTCCAACAAATCTTTCAAGATTTTCTATACCATGGAATACTACATGGCAATGAGAAACAATGAAATCTGGCCATGTGTAGCAACATGGATGGACCTTGAGGGTGTTATGCTTAGCGAAATAAGTCAGGCAGAGAAGGACAAATATCAT
>NW_027527804.1:1429257-1429402 GCF_008692635.1 Crocuta crocuta
ACTAAGCACAGAAGAAAAGTTGAATTGGTAACCAACCCAATGCAACCCTCTCAACCCACAGATGAAGAAATCAAGGCCCACAGAGGGGAAGTGGGCAGCACAAGTTGTGTTGGTTTTAGGAAATTCTCCAAATATCTCAGACTGT
>NW_027527804.1:1430052-1436352 GCF_008692635.1 Crocuta crocuta
ACCCCACTTGATCTTCCATTTCTATCCAAATATTGAAAGTGATTTTCTAAAAAGCTAGTTAATTCATTCACTGAATGCATCCATTCTTTTAAAAAAAAATTTTTTTTGAATGCATTCATTCTGATAGGGCAGACTTTGAAAGAAATCACTTTGGCTTGTAGTAGTAATAATAATAAATATTTATTGAAGATTTATAATTGCTGGACATTGTTATAAGTGCCTAACATGAGCTAACTCATCTTCCTAACCTTAATTTCAGAAATGAGGAAACAGAGGAACAGAAAAGTCAAATTATCTTCCCAAGCTTACACATATAGTAAGAGGTAGAATTAGGACTTAAACATGGCAGTTGATTCTAGGGCTCATGCTATTAGCCATCAAATGAGACTGTTTCTCAGAGCTTGTACTTTACTAAGAACTAGGAGTTATCTGAAGGAAGGGAGTATGCCATTTGTCTTCATATCCTCAGAGCCTAACATAATAATTGGAACATAGTCATAGCTCATTATTTGTAGGTGGCATGAATGAATGCTAAGATTTGGTGCTCTTGACAAAGAAAGTCAGAAACAAATGAAAAGGTTTTCTGCTTACTTCCCTTTCTACTGGTGTTAGCAAGAGTTTGCACAAGTCCTGGATGCTATTCTGTTGTCTGAATAATTAGAACTTTTTTTGGAGGCAAATGGTTTTTATGTTGGGGAGGTACATTGAGGACAGCCAGATATGTGAGGAACTATTCATCTGGCCTGGTCAGCAGGTGGGAATTATCCAAAGCAAGGCTAAGGGGTTCAGTCTGGGTTGTGTACCTGGAAGGTTGCTCCTTACATCTCTCACTGCCTTTTATGCCTTTTTCTGTGCTGGCAGCTGCCAACTCTGACTTGAGAAGATGGACCTATAACCACAGCAGGAGAGATCCCCTTTTCAAGAAGGAAGTATGAGAAGAGTTCAGTCAGTACTCAGATCAGATGTTCCTCTCTCTTTAATGGAGGCAGACTGATCTTATGAAAAGATCATGGACTTCAAAGTCCAACAGACCTGGAGTCTCACTCTGGTTCTGCTACTTTACTACCTGAGCAACTTGACCTTTATTAGTCTCAATTTTTCTGTATTGCATGTAATTTTGGGGAAGACTACAAGTTAAGTTCCCTATTATATGGAAAGCCTTCAATAAATGTTAGTTCTCTCTCCTCCAGCAAATCCTTCCGTTGTTCTGAGTCTCATGCAAAGAATATGATTCCCCAAGCTGTAAGCCATCTACAGCTTGTCAGCACATTGTCATCTATTGCCCTTTATTTCCTTCCCTCTTCCCTTACAGCAGCAGATTTGTGAAGTGACATATATATACGTTGACCCTGTGATGTTGAAACCCAGGAAAATCCTCAAGATTCAAAGAATCTCAAGAATAGCAATGTCCAGCTAACTGCCAAAATATACCATCATGTTGAGTTGGTATAAAAAGAATATAGACACTAATATTGCATTAACTTTGTATGATAATGGATGATAACTAGACTTATTATGGTAATCATTCTATAATGTATATCAATATTGAATCAATGTGTTATACACCTGAAACTAATATACTATTGTATGTCAATTAGACTTTAAGGAAAAAAAGAAATTGTGTGAGCCAAAAGGGTTGGAGTGAACCTAAATGTCCTTAGAGGAACTTTCTGCAGATATGCTGGTATTTTGTACAAAGGGATTTGCTACCTTAAGGTAGTCATTGAGACTACCTTGGCAGCGGGAAATGGTAGAACACAAAGAGGAAGTCCCCAGTAATAGAATTCTGCAATCCAGACATAAATTCTATCCCAAGTATTCATTCGTTTTGAACAACTGTTATTTCTGAGGACAGGAAAAGTACCACCAGGAGGTAGAAGCTTGTTCATATATGAATATAGTAAAGCTACCTTAGCCTTGCTTTTCCCCCTACACATGTTAGAATTTCATCTGGTTCCCAGATGCTCTTGTGTCAAGCATTTGCTATCAATAACTTTTAAAAGCCAAGATTTCTGGACTGCATGTGACTTAAATTTGTAAATACTTCTGCGATCTGGAAGAAGAGCTGTAGACTTTAAGCCACAATAGGAAAGTTAGGAGCAAAAATAGATCACGGTCTTCCCAACTTAACAAGAACCAGCCTCATCTTTACAGTGATATTTATAAGAATAAACTCTTAAGAAACCCTTGACTTGTGCTTCATAGTAACATAAATATCCTGGGCTTTTGGCCCACATATGCCACTTACCAGCCTTGAGACTTTGGGCATTCACTTTTCTGGGCCTCAGTTTCCAAAGTTGTTAAAGGAGGGGACTAAGATAGACAATATTATTTTAATACTCACACTTGAGTGCCAGGGATAGACCTGGATGTCTATCTTATTTTTGAAAGGCAAGCTGGATCCTTGTCTTCTTTGGAATCTAACACAGGCAGAATATCAGTAGATGCTTGTCTCTTGTTCCAGTTCTATCAAATGTGACTGACCATGGGGCACCTGGGTGGCTCAGTCGGTTAAGCGTCCGACTTCGGCCCAGGTCATGATCTCATGGTTCGTGAGTTTGAGCACCGCATTGGGCTCTGTGCTGACACCTCAGAGTCTGGAGCCTGTTTCAGATTCTGTGCTCCCTCTCTCTGCCCCTCCCTTGCTTATGCTCTGTCTCTGTCTCTCACAAAAGCAAAATAAACATTAAAAAAAAAAAACAAGATGTGACTGACCAGCATTAAGGGGAGGGCTATGGTGGAGGGAAAGGCAGAGAGCAATGGCTGTGCTCTGACTATGCCATGTGTTTTGTATTTGCCTAGATTTACATGTGGCCTAAAGCCTGTTTATTCTGTGCCTGTATTGTTTCAACTCCCATTCATTTCATTGGTTCTATAAATTGGCTGTAACCCAATTCTTTCTGTGTTGGTCATTAAAGTTCAAATTGGTTCTTGGCTTTATGTACAATCCCCTTCTTTCTTTGATAATGGAATCTATATCACTCCCCAGAATGATGGTTGGAAACTTGAAAGCAGACTTGTTACTGCTCCCTTCATTGTATTCAGTTTCCTACCATTTACTTTCCTTTGGATTTGCTCTTTATAGTGGTGTCCAGCATCTTGGGCCTCAAATTCCTCTCTGATGGGCTGATACCTCTTATGTGTGAGGACGCTGGGTAATCCAGTGCCCCTTGGGGATATGTTGTTAGAATTGCCACAGAAAATAGGCCTAAAGTGAAAAATCAAACCATAACAGTCTAGTCTTAGTCCACTGAAGCTCTTGTGCTGGTAAAAGGCTCTCAACATTTGCCAAGAGCTGAAAGGGTCCCACCTCAACTTAAGCACACAAGGGAGCTGTATCTGACACAATGGCAGTTTATCCTGCCCAAGGATGTGGTGGTAAATGTTTAACAACTGGCTTGGAAAGGGGAAAAGCCCTGATTTGTAGTGTTTGCCAATTTCCATGGTGAAAATACTCCCACCATGGCTGTTTGCAAGCTAACAGCACGGTGTCACTAAGAGCGGAGTTGGAAAGAGATGAACACAATTGGCCCTTAAGAACTAATGAAAGGCATATTGTAGCACACCACCCACTATTATCTGTATGATAGTCCTACACAACCCAAAGCCTCCAGACCTGGGTCTCTAGGGCTGCCAAGGGTTGTGGAAGAGACAAAATAATACTCACACGCTGTCCTACCTTTCCAGCCTGCTCCTTCAGAAAGAGATATCAGGGAGTGGAAAAGGAGAGTGGCCATGGAATAAACAGGTGCCACTACAGGGATTCTGGGTGTCCTACCTGAACTGCATTCCTGAAGCATGGCAGATGTTCATCTGGTGACCAGGAAGGGCAACAACAAAGTTCATCTCCTGCCTGGATGACAGAGAAAAACTTCTTTTTACGAGCTTACGTAGCTCTTTCTATATGGAAGAAGGAAAGAAAGGGAATATTAAGTCAATGTTTATTCTTCAGCCAACTGTAGTTTGCCTACAAGTCTATATATATATACAGCTCTTTTGTGGAAAAGTGGAGAATAAACTTTAGTGTCAAAGAAGTAGCTCTCTCACACTTCATGGAATGTCAGGGCTTCACTCTGCACTACCGCAACCAACCTGAACAAAGGATGGCCATCTTGGCAGCCCTTTAGACTATTGCAAAATGAACACTGTAGCTCTGCTTTAGATACACTTCTCTAGACTCTGCACCTTTTGTCTTGGTCAAAATAGAGAAGAAAGTCCATGGTTTTCTTGACTGCAAAAAGAAGATATTTAGCATTGTGTGTAGTATCAGAACTACAAGGACAGTCCCAGTTCTAGAATATTAAACTTTAGAGCTGGAAGGATCTTAGAGAATAAAACTTCAATGCCACAAAAGCAGCTTTCTCACATGTCTGGGAATGTTAGCGCTTAACATTACTCTAACAAAACCAACCTGAACAAAGGGCAGCCATCTTGGCAATGGTTTAGCATGTTGTAAAACGTAAATTATATCTCCACTTTAGCCACAGTTCCCTGAACAATTCACCTTATAGACACTGGTGCTGGCTGTTCTCTCTTCTGCCTTGGCCAATACAGAGAAGGGCATTTATGGCAGGTAGAGTAGTATTGATCATAGAATACAGATATTTGGCACTACAGCTGGCATCGAAATGGTAAGTTCAGGAAACTAATGTTAAGGTTGGAGGAACATTTGATTGAAACAATAGACCATGGTTGTAGCATTAGAATTGAGTGTAAAATACCATATACTTAAAAATCCCCAGAAGAAAAACTCAGACATATAATGTTTCTTTCAGCATGTTTTGATATTTCCTCTACAATTTAGCTCAGCATAAGTTTCAGTCCTGGGTCCCCCAAAACCTTAAAAAGAAGTCCCTCTTTCCTGTTTAAATCTCTAGAAAGAATTTGCAATATACCCTGATAATGGAAGCCTCTTTCTTGGCCCCTAAAGAGTTCATAGACCTCTAGTTTAACACAATATTATTGTATCACAGGGGCCAATCACCAAATTGGTTGTTACACAGTTAATCTAATCCACTTTGGTTATTCTGAATGTGGGTTGATCAATGATGGACAGTATCAGATTTATTTAGCTGTGTGGCTATCCAACCACTTTCTTAGTAAAGGACTCTCAAATGGTTTCTCAAAATTGTTTTATAGATAACAGCTAACATTTATCGAGTGTTTCCTGTGTGTCAAGTTTTGCTCTAAGGATTTTTTGTTAGGATTTTATTTTATTTTTAGAGAGAGAGAGATAGAGTTAAAGCAGAGGAGAGCAAAGCAGGAGGGGGGGGAGAGAGAGAGAGAGAGAGAGAGAGAGAGAGAGAGAGAGAGAATCTTAATCAGGCTCCACACTCAACACAGAGCACGACATGGGCTTGATCCCATGACCTTGTGATCATGACCTGAGCTGAAATCAAGAGTCAGATGCTTAATCGACTGAGTCACTCAGGCGCCCCTGCTCTAAGGATTTTATATGTAATATATAATCCTCCCAACAACCCTCTGAAGGAGGTAATATTATTATCCCATTTTATAGATAAAGAAACTGAGTCACAGAGAGTTGAAGTATCCTGCCTACGGTCACACAGCTGTTAAGCGGTAGAGCCAGGGCTCAAACCTTGGCAAGTCCTTTTATTTAGTCATGATACAGATGTAATCTTACCATAGGCACAGAGTTTAATTTAAAAACTTAAAACCCTCGTAGCCTTGAAGTCAAGAAAGACGAGTTTTGATTCTGGCTCTACCACTGACTTGTGAGACCTAGGGATAGTCCCTCCATTTCTCCATGCCTACATTATGCATATGTCCAAGGAATTCAATAGAAAATGTTAGTGCCATGAGCAAGCCTTTCAAAAGAAAGTTGTGGGGATCCAAGGTGTTACTGTTTCTCACTGTCTTTCATGGAATCCATGAAAAAGAGTTGCTTTTGTTGGCTGCATGTTTTGTAGTTTGACATCTATTGTCCTTCTTGCAATCTCTTCAGGAGAAAATTCTTAGAAGTTAGACTTGAAAAATGTCCAACAGAGCAGTCAACCCCTTGCCTGTTCAGGCAGGATTGCTCCCCCTGATACACCCCATGTGTTTTAGTTTAGTGTTTCCAATCTTCTTAACAGAGTACATTTCTTCCTCTGAATATTTTGTTAGAAAATTTCTTCAAATCCTTTCGTTCTTCTATGCTACATTCATTTGTAACCTTCCAGTTCCAGACAAAATAAAACTGTGAAGCACCGAGGAACTGTTTTTTGAAGGCTCTGCACATGCCCACTCCTTAGCACCATCACCATTGTTACAAGGTGCTGAAATTTGTATGTACCATGA
>NW_027527804.1:1436380-1447167 GCF_008692635.1 Crocuta crocuta
CACGAAACACTATCATTTTGGCTGTGCTGGGGAGAGGGAGGAAGCTCCGAGTAACTGGGACTATAGGTGGTATTATTGCACAAACTAGGGAGCAGTGACAGGAAATCCACACCATGGCCCAAACACCAAATCTAGTAGGAGGTCCAAGAAGAAAGTAAATCCTCTATACCTCTTATTTATTGCTTTCTTCCCTGTCCTGTTGCTTTCCATGCCAGAAGATTCATGGCTTCATAAATGATCTGAAGTAGGGTCTCTAGGTATGTTATTATCCAGATCAAGACACTCTTTAGTGCACTCTTAGCTGAATCAAGACGGCAGGAATAAATTGGATTGTCTTGGGAAAACTGGAGTGGCTGGTTTCCCTATCCTTGAGGTTGTTAAAGCTTCCCAAAACTTGAGGGTGTGGATTCACAGTAGAGGACACTATGCTAGGCCCATATTTGACATCAAAGGGTGCTCTACAATTGTCCAGGATAGCACAAGGAAATAAGACAATTCCCTGGGAAGTGCATCCAGCCAGCGTATCAGCTGGGGTTTTTGTGTGCATATTTGTGCAGCATCTTCCCAGATGAAATTGCCATGCTGATTGCAAAAAGGAAGAACAATTAGCACATTAATTAATTAGAATCTTGTTTTTAATTCTGCTGTGAAGACTAATCTTTTGTTAACTTGAATGAGATCCTAAGCTTACCCTAAGCTTTAATTATAGTGTTATTATTTTAAAATATTGGCTGGCCCTACTCCAAGATACAAGACTGTTTAAATTTAAATACTCTAGAGGTAATTTAAACACATTATAATTTACTGACAGGTACTAATGACCCAAAGGAATTCCAGATTGTTGTAGTTCAAACAAATGATTAAGATGATAACAGACTCTGAACTATGCTAATCACATTTTAAAATTCTCTTGGCCAGAGAGCATAAGTACCTATAAATGGGTGTGCATCTGTTTCTGAATTTTTTTTAAATATTTTTTATTTATTTCTAGGAGAGAGAGAGAGAGACAGCGTGAGCAGGGGAGGGTCAGAGAGAGAGGGAGATACAGACTCTGAAATTGGCTCCAGGCTCTGAGCTGGCAGTCAGCACAGAGCCCGACTCGGGGCTCAAACCCACGAACCGCAAGATCATGACCTAAGCGAAAGTCGGATGCTTAACCGACTAAGTCACCCAGGCTCCCCTGTTTGTGAATTTTTCTAAGCTGTCATGAAAGACTACAGCCTAAAGTGTTGGAGAGTTGAAGCTCTTCAGGAACCTTGGCTTGGTTTTGAATCATTGTTCTACTGTAAGCTCTATGAGCTACATGACTCTTGGCTAGTTACTATCTCCTTTAACTTTCTAAAATGAGATTAATGATATCCCTCTCAAAGGACTGTTTGTGGAGATTAATGAGCCAACATATGTAAAGTTCTGGGCACATCGTAGACTCCTGATAAATGGTAGCTATTACAATTTACATAGATATCTTATTATTAGGTGTATATTCTTGTGTGTACCTCTATGTTTATATTTTCCAGATGTTTATATTTGACTTTGCATTCATGTGCCTACCTGGGTATACAGGTATATATTTCAATGTTTAGTGATGTATATGTCTCTCTGTGTCTGTATGAGTACAGAGATCTTGGTATGCAACTATATTCATGTATTGAGAGTCTCTGTGTATGAAGATATGTCATATCTGCATATGAACACATATCATTGTGCTTTTTAAAAAGAGTTTTTATTTAACTTCTAGTTGGTTAACATACAGTGTAATACACTGTACAGCACTTAGTGCTCATCACAACAAGTGCACTCCTTAATCCCCATCATCTGTTTAACCCATACCCCCCACATCTGCTCTGGTACCTGTTTGTTCTCTATGAGGAGTTTGTTTCTTGGTTTGCCTCTCTCTCTTTATTCTCCTTTGATTATTTGTGTTGTTTCTTAAATTCCACAACTGAGTGAAATCAGATGTTATTTGTCTTTCTGTGACTGACTTATTTCACTTAGCGTTATACTCTCTAGCTCCATCCTTGTCATTGCAAATGACAAGATTTCATTCTTTTTATGGCTGAGTAATATTCCCTTGTTTATATGTATTGCATTTTCTTTATCTTTTCATCAGTTGATGGACATTTGGGCTGTTTCCATAATTAGGCTATTGTAGATAATGCTGCTATAAACATCGAGGTTTATAGATCCCTTTGAATTAGTATTTTTATGTTCTTTGGGTAAATACCTAGTAATGCAATTGCTAGGTGGTAGGATAGTTCTAGTTTTAACTTTTTTTTAATTCTCAAGTTAGTTACATACAGGGTAGTCTTGGGTTCAGGAGTAGAACCCAGTGATTTGTCTCTTCTTATGATACCCAGTGCTTAACCCAAAAGTGCCCTCCTTAATGCCCATCACCTATTTAAACCACCCCCCCCATCAACCCTCAGTTTGTTCTCTGTATTAGTCTCTTATGGTTTGCCTCCTTCTCTGTTTTTATCTTATTTGTCCTTCCCTTCCTCTATGTTCATGTGTTAAGTTTCTCAAATTCCACATATGAGTGAAATCGTATTATATCTGTCTGTCTTTCTCTGACTGACTTATTTTGCTTAGCATAATACCCTCCAGTTGCATCCACGTTGTTGCAAATGGCAAGATTTCATTATTTTTCATTGCTGAGTCGTATTCCATCATATATATACACCACAACTTTTTTTCTCCATTCATTAGTTGATGGGCATTTGGGCTCTTTCCATAATTTGGCTATTGTTGATAGCACTGCTGTAAACATTGGGGTGTATGTGCCCCTTCAAATCAGCATTTTTGTAACCTTTGGATAAATTCCTAGTAATACAATTGATGGGTTGTAGGGTAGTTCTATTTTTAATTTTTTGAGAAATCTCCATACTGTTTTCCAGAGTGGCGGCACCAGTTTGCATTCCCACAAACAGTGTAATAGGCTTCGCCTTTCTCCACATCCTCGCCAACATCTGTTGTTTCCTGAGCTGTTAATTTTAGCCATTGTGACTGGTGTGAGGTGGTATCTCGTTGTGGTTTTGATTTGTATTTCCCTGATGATGAGTGATGTTGAGCATCTTTTCATGTGTCAGCCACATGGATGTCTTCTTTGGAAAAGTGTCTATTCATATCTTCTGCCCATTTCTTCACTGGATTCTTTGGTTTTTGGGTGTTGAGTTTGATAAGTTCTTTATATATTTTGGATACTAACCCTTTATCTTATATGTCATTTGCAAATATCTTCTCCCATTCCATTGGTTGCCTTTTAGTTTTGTTGATTGTTTCCTTGTAGTGCAGAAGCTTTTTATCTTGGGTTCCAATAGTTCATTTTTACTTTTATTTCCACTGCCTCTGGAGACATGTCAAGCAAGAAGTTCTTGCGGCTGAGGTCAAAGAGGTTGTTGCTTGTTTTCTCCTGCAGGATTTTGATGGTTTCCTGTATGACATTTAGGTCTTTCAGCTATTTTTAATTTATTTTTGTGTATGATGTAAGAAAATGATCCAGTTTCATTCTTTTGCATGTTGCTGTCCAGTTTTCTCAGCACCATTTGCTAAAGAGACTGTCCTTTTCCATTGGGTACTCTTTCTTGCTTTATTGAAGATTAGTTGGCCACATATTTGTGGGTCCATTTCTGGGTTCCCTATTCTGTTCTATTGATCTATGTGTCTGTTTTTTTGCCAATACCGTTCTGTCTTGATGATTACAGCTTTGTCATACAAGTTAAAGTCTGGGATTGTGATGCCTCCAGCTTTGGTTTTCTTTTTCAACATTACTTTGGCTATTTGGGGTCTTTTCTGGTTCCATACACATTTTAGGATTGTTTGTTCTAGCTCTGTGAAGAATGCTGGTGTTTATTTGATAGGAATTGCATTGAATATGTAGATTGCATTGGGTAGTATCGACATTTTAACAATGTTTGTTCTTCCAATCCAGGAGTGTGGAATATTTTCCATTTTTTGGTGTGTCTTCTTCAATTTCTTTCATAAGCTTTCTATAGGTTTCAATGTACAGATCTTTTACTCCTTTGTTAGGCTTATTCTAGGTATATTATATTTTTTGGTGCAATTGTAAATGGAATCGATTCCTTGATATCTCTTTCTGTTGCTTCATTAGTGGTGTATAGAAATGCAACTGAGTTCTGTGCATTGATTTTATAACCTGCAACTTTACTGAATTCAAGTATCAGCTCTAACAGTTGTTTTGGTGGAGTCTTTCAGGTTTTCCATGTAGAGTATTTTATCATCTGTGAAAAGTGAAAGTTTGACTTCTTCTTTGCCAGTTTGGATGGTTTTTATTTCATTTTATTATCTGATTGCTGAGGCTAGGACTTCCAGCACTATGTTGGACAACAGTGGTGAGAATGGACATCTCTGTTGTGTTCCTGGTATCAAGGGGAAAGCTCTTAGTTTTTTCTCCATTGAGGATGATATTAGCTGTAGGCTTTTCATATATGCCTTTTATGATGGTAAGGTAGATTCCTTATATCCTGACTTTCTTGAGGGTTTTTATCAAGAAAAGATGCTGTATTTTGTCAAATGCTTTTTCTACATCTATTGACAGGATGATATGTTTTTATGCTATCTTCTATTAATGTGGTATATCACATTGATTGACTTGCAAATACTGAACCAGTCCTGCAGCCCAGGAATGAATCCCACTTGATCATGGTGAATAATTCTTTTAATATACTGTTGAATTTAATTTGCTAGTATCTTATTGAGAATTTTGCATCCAAGTTCATCAGGGATATTGGCCTGTAATTCTCCTTTTTACTGTGGTCTTTGTATGGTTTTGGAATCAAAGTAATGCTGGCTTCATAGAATGAGTTTTGAAGCTTTCCATTTTTATTTTTTGGTACAGTTTGAGAAGAATAGGTATTAACTCTGCTTTATTTTTTTAATAGTTTATTGTCAAGTTGGTTTCCACATAACACGCAGTGCTCATCCCCACAAGTGCCCTCTTCCATGCCCATCACCCTCTGCTTTAAATGTCTGATTGAATTCTGCTGGGAAGCCATGTGGTGATAGATTTTTGATAACTGATTCAATTTCTTCGCTGGTTATGGGTCTGTTCAAATTTTCTATTTCTTTCCATTTCAGTTTTAGTAGTGTGTGACTGTCTAGGAATTTTTCTATTTCTTCCAGATTGTCCAGTTTTGTTGGCATATGATTTTTCATAGTATTCTCTAATAATTGTTTGTATTTCTGTGGTATTGGTTGTGATCGCTCCTCTTTCATTCGTGATTTTAGCTATTTGGGTCCTCTCTCTTTTTGAGAAGTCTGGCTAGGGGTTTATCAATTTTTTCTTCCAAAAAACTAGCTTTTAAATTTATTGATTTGTTCTACTTGTGGGTTTTTTTGGGACTCTATATCATTTATTTCTGCTCTAATCTTTATTATTTCCCTTCTTTTGCTGGCTTTGGGCTTTATTTGCTGCTGCTTTTCTGGCTCTTCTAGGTGTAAGGTTAGGTTGTATATTTGAGACCTTTCTTGCTTCTTGAGATAGGCCTGAATTGCAATGCATTTTCCTCTTAAGACTGCCTTTTCTGCATCCCAAAGGTTTTGGACTGCTGTGTTTTCATTTTCGTTTGCTTTCATGTATTTTTAAATTTTTTCTTTAATTTTCTTGTTAACCCACTCACTCTTTAGTAGGATGTTCTTTAATCTCCATGTATTTGGGGGCTTTCCAAATTTTTTCTTGTGGTTGATTTCAAGTTTCATAGCATTGTGATCTGAAGATATGCATGGTATGATCTCAATCTTCTTATGCCTGTTGAGGGCTGTTAAGTGACTCAGTGTGTGATCTATTTTGGAGATTATCCCATGCACACTCAAGAAGAACGTGTATTCTGCTGCTTTATGATGAAAAGTTCTGAATATATCTTTTAAGTCCATCTGGTACAATGTGACATTCAAAGCCATTGTTTTCTTACTGATTTTCTGCCCTAGATGATCTGTCCATTGCTGTAAATGGAGTATTAAACTCTCCTACAATTATAGTGTTATAATCAATAAGTCTGTTTATGTTTGTGAATAATTGATTTATATATTTGGGTATTCCACGTTGAAGGCACAAATATTTACAGTTATTAGCTTTTCTTGATGAATAGATGCCATAATTATATAATGCCCTTCTTCATCTCTTGTTACAGCCTTTGTCTTTAAGTCTAGTTTGTCTGATAATAAGTAAGACTACTCCAGTTTTCTTTTGATGTCCATTAGCACAATAAATGGTTCTCTATCCCCTCATTTTCCATCTGCAAGTGTCTTCAGGTCTAAAGTGAGTCTCTGGTAAGCAGCATATAGATGGATCTTGGTTTTTATCCATTCATATACCTTGTGCCTTTTGATTGAGACATAAAGTCCATTTACATTCAGAGTGATTATTGAAAGATATGAATTTAGTGCCATTGTGTTATCTTTAGATTTCATGTTTGTTGTAATGTCTCTGGTCCTTTGTAGTCTTTGCTGCTTTCCAATCACAGAGTTCCCCCTTAGGATCGTTTGCAGGGCTGGTTTAGTGGTCAAGAACTCCTCTAGTTTTTGTTTGTCTGGCAAAGTCTTTATCTCTCCTTCAATTCTGAGTAATAGCCTTGCTGGATAAAGAATTCTTGGCTACATATTTTTCCTATTCAGCACATTTAATTATTTCCTGCCACTCCCTTATGCCCTTCCAAGTTTCAGTGGACAGGTCTGCTACTAGCCTTATGTGTCTACCTCTGTAAGTTAGGAACCATTTGTCCCTAGTTGCTTTCAGAATTCTCTCTTTATCTTTGTGTTTTGTCAGTTTCACTGTGATATGTCATGATGTTGACCTGTTTTTGTTGTGTTTCAGTGGAGTTCTCTGTGCTTCTTGGGCTTGGATGCTTGTTTCCTTCCCCAGATTAAGGATGTTCTAAGCTATAATTTGTTCAAGTAAATCTTCCATCCCTTTCTCTCACTCTTCTTCTTCTAGGGCTCCTATGATAAAGATATTGATTCATTTCATGGAATCACTTACTTCTCTAATTCTCTCCTTGTGATATAGTAATTTCCTTTCCCTCTTTTTTCAGTTTCGTTATTTTCCATAAATTTATCTTCTATCTCATTTATTCTCTCCTCTGTTTCTTCCATACCCACTGCCATTGTATCTATTTTATTTTATATCTCAGTTATAGCATTTTTAGTTCACTGTGACTAGTTCTTAGGTCTTTGATCTCTGCAGCAAGAGTTTCTCTAGTTTCTTCTATGCTTTTTTCAAGCCCAACTATTAGTCTTAGGATGGTTATTCTAAATTCTTGTCCAGATATATTGTTTATATCTGTTTTCACCAATTCTCTGGCTCTGATTTCTTCTTGAACTTTTTTTTGAGGGGGGAGGAGAATTCCTCCGTTTTGTCATTTTGGCTAAGTTTCTAACTTTTATGTGTTTTAAAAGCTTGTTATGTGTCCTACATCTCAGAGTACTACTATATTAAAAAGGGGTCATATTCTGTCCAGGAACAGGCACTTTTAGTACATGTTGCATGCACCCTGTTATTGCATTTTGGCTCTCCATTCCACTGGTCAGTCCTCTGCTGAGCTCCTCCGTGCTTGTAGCAGTGGAGGCTTTGGACCTTCAACCAGGTGTAGTTTGATTTGTTTGTTGAAGTAACCCTGGCCCTGCTCCAGAGAAAGTCGTGCATTTCTGAAACCTCCTGAGTTTCAGCTCCAGGGGCTTGATCTTGCCAAGCTGTCTCCCTCCAACTGTGGAGATCCTTCTACCACTCCACAGATCAATTTCCTGGGTGTTCCAAGTGATCTGACTTCAATACAGCTGTGTTTGAGAGATGAAGAAAATTCTGATCCCACTACTTCTCCATCACCATAACTCCCTCCTTTATTTTTAAATTTTTGAGGCACCTTCATACTGTCTTCCACAGTGGCTGCACCAGTGTGTATTCCCACCGACAGTGCAAGAAGGTTCCCATTTCTCTACATTCTCTATAACACCTGTTGTTTTTTGTACCAATGTGCTTTCTGTAGTTCATGATCTCAAACTAGGCTGTGAAAACCACATTAAGTATATTTTATCTGTTTCCAGCAATGCCTTCAATTCTTTTCCTTTGATTTCATAATTATTTAGGTGGCCCATGAGGTGGAGATGGTTTGATTGTGTTTCTTACTTTTACGAATGTGTGTGTGTGTGTGTGTGTGTGTGTGTGTGTGTGTTGGAGCCAACAGCTCCTTAGCCCATAGTTAGCTTCTTCCTTTCTCTTGCTTTCTTTTTTCTTTTCCTATTCCCAAATAGCTTCTCCACCTTTCCCTTTCCTTCATTGTCTACAGCCTTACTGCCTATTTAGCCCACTAAAATCAGGGGGATGACACCTGAAGTAGGTGCAACAGCAGCCCTTGTCTCTGAAACAAATTCTGAGCTCATTCAATGTAAGCTTAAATTTGGGCCCCTATGTGTTGGACAGGGAGATTAGTATAAAAGTGAATGAATGTATAGGTTGGAGAATCACCCACTTATATATACCTAAGCAGAGCCAAACTAAGAGGTAGGAGCTTACTTTTGTAGTACAATTTTAGAATAACCAAGAAGTTCTCTCCACCTGTAAATTGTTCTCATACTGGCTTGCCATAGCACCTGAGAGTCCATTAGGTCCTATGCATGGTGGGGACTTTTCCCTGCGCTATAGTCACTGTTGCAGTGGTCAGGTTTCTGGCACCCTTGCTATATTAAAGAATGTGAAAGCTCTGTTCCATTTAGTGAACCATACATTCATGTTCTGAAGAGCCTTGGGAGTTTTTAGGATCATTCTGCTGGGACTTAAAATTGTCACCAAGGGGAGGAAGGTACTAAGAGAAAACAATCCTTGCCTTCCCCTTTCAGTCTTTCTCTGAATTCAAGTCTGTTATCTAGCATCAATCACATGAAACCCAAGGTTAGGTTTGGGAACCAGACACAAAAATCCCCATTCTTCTCTCTCCCCTTGCAGTCTTTACTCTAGCATCTCCTCATTGCTGCTTGGAACAAAACAAATCAGATCAGTGTTAAACCATTTGGGTTATCAGTTCTCATGAGTTTTGGTATTTAAAAGAGGGCATGGGGACAGCTGTGTGCACTCATGCCCACACTTAAGCAGTGCCCCTACATTCTGAAATTAATCTCTTTGCCCCTTGCTCGAGCCAATTTCCCAATTTTTCTATAGTGGAGACCTTCTATTTGCCAGGGAGGAAGTATTCTGATTAAATTAACTTGATTTAATGTGTGAATGGTAACTGGCTTAATGTGCTTATTTTTGAAAATAATAAAGAATTTTGAGGGAGAACTTGCTAAAAAGAAATAACTCTCAATTGGTGGGAGTGTAGTAGAAATCTGGGGCCCTTAAGGCTTTTTGAACCTCAAGATACAGTCCATTATTTATTAATGTTTTCTTCTCAATGCCCATAAAATGTTAAAATATACCCACTTTTGTTTTCAACAAGCCTCATGACCATGCTTAATTATGCAAGATGTCATAGGCTTTCTGTTGACATAGGGCCACTAGGCTCCATAGAAGGGTATGGATCATCCTGGAGGCATGGTGAAGTAGGGGTGACAGGAAATCACCCCTAATCTTTCCACAACAACTAAAAATGAACTTTGAGGGGCGCCTGGGTGGCTCAGTCAATTAAGTGTCCGACTTTGGCTCAAGTCATGATCTCACGGCTTGTGGGTTCGAGCCCTGCGTCGGGCTCTGTGCTGACAGCTAGCTCAGAGCCTGGAGCCTGCTTCTGATTCTGTGTCTCCCTCTCTCTCTGACCCTACCCTGCTCATGCTGTCTCTCTCTATCTCAGAAATAAATAAAATAAAACAAAACAAAAATAAATGAACTTTGAAAGTCCCATAGTAGAAGTCTAACCTAGCCCCAAGACCCCCATGTAATTATTGAACTCATTTCCACAAATGTTAAGATCTTCTCTCCCTTCTCTCTCTCTTTCTCCTCTCCTCTTACTTCTGTTTCTTCAGAAAGCATTTAAGGACCTTATTATGCCTGGTGGTCTATAAAGGGAGCCATATCACTATGAGATCTGTCTTCTAAGAAGAAAGACTCTAAGGTAGAAAGCCCTGAAATATGTTTTTATATGAGGCAGATGGCCAAATATACAGAAATAAATTGCAAGAAGATATTCTATTTTTTAATGTTTATTTATTTTTGAGAGAGAATGGGGGGAGAGGCAGAGAGAGAGGGAAACATAGAATCTGAAGCAGGTTCCAGGCTCCAAGCTGTCAGCACAGAGCTCATTGTGGCACTTGAACCTAAGAACCATGAGATCGTGACCTGAGCTGAAGTCAGACACTTAACCAACTTAGCCACCCAAGTGCCCTGAGAGGATATTCTTAACAAGTCATGATAAATTATACAAATAGGAGTTAACATTTTTTGAGCATTTGCTATGTGCTTGGTATGGTATTAAGTGCTTTGCTATATACTCTACTCTTTGAAAGTATTGCATGGTTGTGGTTAAGACATAGAGTGCCTTGGGGTGCCTGATTGGTTCAGTCTGTGGAACATGTGACTCTTGATCTTAGGGTTGTGAGTTTGAGCCCCACATTGGGTATAGAGATTACTTAAAAGTAAAATCTTAAAAAANGACTTTGGGAAAATTACTTAACTTCCTTCTGCCTAAGGAGTCCTGTAAACTGGAGATAATAATAGTTCCTGTCTTATAGGGTGGTTGGGAGGATTACGTGAGATAATCCATTTAAAGAGTTTAAAACTTTGCCTGATTCCAAGTATTTGGTCAATTAATGTTATCTCTTGTTATTTATATTCTCATTAACCTTAT
>NW_027527804.1:1447272-1455864 GCF_008692635.1 Crocuta crocuta
ATTCCAAAGATTATGAAACTGAGGCTCAGAGAAGTTAATTAATTTAACCATGATCAAACAGACAGTAAATAGTGCAACTAGTGTTCATACTCAGGTCCACATGACTTCTCATTGAAGTAGTTTGCTACTCTATAATGAATATAACAGAAGGGAAAAAAACAATCATTAATATGTGAGTCCTAGCTTCACTTATATTCTTAGGTATAATATCTTGTAATTTTAACTGCTTTTCTACTTTCATCAAGATCATTAGTAAACATTACTGAGTTCTAATTCACATATATGCATTTAAATTCTGCATTTGTATTTCACAAAAAGAGATCTAGCCTGTTCTTATACTTTTATATCCTAATATCTATAACAAAAACCTAAGATTTTACTTAATCTACTAAATTAATGCATTGTACAGTAGTAGTATGGGTAGAATTCTGAGTCTTGGATTTATGAGCTATTTGTGCAGCAGACATTACTCTCTGTTAAATCTTTGACCAGAACAAATTCTGCCGATATAAATGGTAAATGTACTTCAATAAAGGTGAGGTAATGAGGGCTAAGTACATGATCAGTGAGGGAAGGATGTGGGTGTTTCATGTCCAGGCTAAACCAAACCAAACCAAACCAAACCAAACCAAACCAAACCAAACCAAACCAAACAAAACAAAAAACCTGACAGTTGGCCAATCAATCTTAGAAGACTGTAGGGTTTATGGGATTTCAGAAGTTGTTTAAATGATGGGAAAGACCACTTGACTGCCTGAAGGAAAAGTATTCCAGGGAGAATATATTGTTTTGGAAAAGGTTCAGAGTTCAGAGCGGGATGTGCCTGCAGGGAACCTGAAACAGGTGTGCTTTCACACATGAGACATAACCATAAAGTGATGAATGTGGCTTGGTACAAAGATACCAGAACTTTATATTCCAACAGTGTTGTCTTCTTCAAAGCAGACCTCTTGGGAGTCTAGATTCTTAATGAAGCTCAGCACACCATTGAAAATTCTCTTCTGGCCCAGGCTTCAGAGACAAATGTGCTACCTGTGTCTATTCCTTTAAGACAGATAGTGGAAATAACTAGCAGAAGACTTGAATAAAGATCACAGCTTTTCAGCAATCACCTTTGATGGTCATTTGGGAAGCTGGAGACGTGACCTCTATACCAATAAGGTAAACGGAGCCATCTTACTTGATTAAAGGTGGTGAGACTCATATGGCCTTTGATATCTTCTCCTAGGTCTAACTCTCTTTTTTTCCAAGGTTATCTCGAGTCGACGGTCATTCTGCCAGAGTTTGCTTACTTGCAAATGGACAACTAACTGGAGTTTCTACCCTTTATGAAATAGATTCCATGTGACCAAATGAATTTCACCCAGGTCTTAATGGATAGAAACAAAAGAAAGAGAACTTTCAGAGGAAGCTGGTCTGATACAAAATTGAATAGACAGATATTATTGGGTGACCCAAAATATCTGAGGACTATTATCCTAGAAGGCCATTCAAAGAGCTTGGTAGGGCATATGGGGTGTTTTACCAGAGGCTTCACAGAAATTGACAAGTATGAAACAAATAATTGTCACTTAGATTTAACAATGAAAAGTATACAGGACAAATATACATAGTCTAGAATGGAGCTTGGGTTTGGGATCAAGGGTACTGAAATGGCATTGGACAAAGTCTGGATGAACACTGAGGCTCATGAACTTCATACTGTGAGCATAAACAACATTGCTACAAGAACTTAAATTTTAAATGGGAAGAAGAGACGGAGTTAAAGGTGTCAATGTGTCAAACTTTAGATAATGTTAGTTGAGAAGTAATGAAGGATGACCCATAATATTTATTAAGCATCTTTTATGTTCTACATTCTTAAAATGTACTGCTTCAAAACAAATCTGCAAACTATATGTTACTTTATCCATTTTAACAATGAGAAAACTGAGGCTCACAGAGGTAGATTAACTTGCCCAAAGACACATAGCTAGTAGTTGGAAGAGCTAGTATTGCACATAGATCTCACTGACTGATCATGCTCTTTATTAGTATATTAAGCCACTCTTTGAGGATGATGCTTCTTAGTATGTACGTAGAAAAGAAATAGCTAGAAGAAAAGTATTTTTAAAAAACAGCTAATAGTCTGAAGGAGGAAGCCTTAAGCATGTGGGCAGCAATGGGATTCCAGATTGGTGATGCCAATGACAGAGAATGTTGGAGGAAGAATTAGGTAGTGTTTTGAACAGAGATTATAAACTGGTGGCCCGTTGGCCAGATCCAGCCAGCGCACATGTTTTGTTTGGCTTGCACAATGTTTTCTAAAATATAAAATTTATTGTCAGTATTTTAAAGGAATTTTTCGCATAAAATCCCAGTTTCTAGCTTCCCTTAAAAAATAAGATCTGGCAACACAGGGCTTGTAATCCTGCATGGCAAAATCAACTGGAGCCAGGTTGCACATTTACTGGGTACTTGCTTTCCAGTTTCCCAAAGTCTTCAGCACATCCTATATTTGAGCAGCTTTACTTATCAGGTTACCTTCTTAGCCTCTAAAAACCTTTTATGACAAACAGTTTAGATGGTCACACTGGATGGCTCCTTGTTTTCTCTGAAGAAGATGCCATCTTCTGGAATACACAGTAATGAAAGTAGGGCCAAGACGTTTTTCATGAGGTGACTCGGTGCTGAGATATCTGTGTGGCTCATCTGACTGGTGTCTGAGAGTAGCTAGAACCATTGTGTTAACCATCAGCCTAGTTGAGGTTGGTATGCTCCTTTTTAGTTGTTCAGCTATTTGGGTACAGGAGTGAGGGTACTATTTTTATTCTTGTTTGTTTGTGATTCTGGGTTGGATTATGAAACAGTTTTTAGTTGGCAAGTAGAGTGGACAGTAAAGACATTCATTGTCTTTGATAACGTGGACCTCAAGACACCAACAGTAGGGTCTGTCATCCATTACAAAGAATCAATGGTAGAGAAGGAGGCAAGATGGAGGAGAAGTAGGGAGCTACGTACATTTTGTTTACCCCCGTCTCTCAAACAGAGAAGGCCTGAAGCCATAGGACACTGAAACGCAGGAATCTGGGGGGAAAATAGACAGAGTCCACTAAGAAGACAACCTCATGGGTATGTGAGTGCGAACTGGGGAAGACAGAAAAGAGCCAGGACTCAGAAACACTGAGGGTGGGAGGGAACCCCCTTCATGGGGAGCTGCGGACAGTCGAGGAGAAAAGAGCGGCTGAAACTGTTCATAGAACTGTTCCTGGAGAAGAGAAAAACCTTGGCTCGGGACAGAGAGTGATCCTATTTCTAGCTGTGGTGTTGACTTTGGGCTGGGTGCCCTGGTCCCAGGCGGCACCAGGAGAAACTGCTCTGCTACTCTCCCAGTTCAATCCCCAGCTGGGAAACAGCCCTGCCTGCAGGATTATATTTTGGGTGGTATCAATAAAGCGTGCCGACTAAGGCTTGAAAATGAGGCAGGGCTTGGAACACAGAACATGGCCCACCTTGGCTACACCTGACAGCACAGGGAGATCAGACCCAAAAGAGTGATTTGCAATGCTTGGNACGCAGGAATCTGGGGGGAAAATAGACAGAGTCCACTAAGAAGACAACCTCATGGGTATGTGAGTGCGAACTGGGGAAGACAGAAAAGAGCCAGGACTCAGAAACACTGAGGGTGGGAGGGAACCCCCTTCATGGGGAGCTGCGGACAGTCGAGGAGAAAAGAGCGGCTGAAACTGTTCATAGAACTGTTCCTGGAGAAGAGAAAAACCTTGGCTCGGGACAGAGAGTGATCCTATTTCTAGCTGTGGTGTTGACTTTGGGCTGGGTGCCCTGGTCCCAGGCGGCACCAGGAGAAACTGCTCTGCTACTCTCCCAGTTCAATCCCCAGCTGGGAAACAGCCCTGCCTGCAGGATTATATTTTGGGTGGTATCAATAAAGCGTGCCGACTAAGGCTTGAAAATGAGGCAGGGCTTGGAACACAGAACATGGCCCACCTTGGCTACACCTGACAGCACAGGGAGATCAGACCCAAAAGAGTGATTTGCAATGCTTGGTTCGAGAAAGGACTGGGGCACAGCCATTTTTCTCCCAACAACCACCAAGGCGGGATGTCAGGGAGTGGCCCTTGGGACCACAGTGAAGGTTAAGACCTACCTACACCAAACCATGCCCTTCCCCGCTAGAGAGCTGCTTTTTTTTTTTTTTTTCCTTTACCGGAGCCTGGGGCAAGACCAAAATGGATGCACTGCTGTCATTAATTCTAGATATCAATTCTTCCTATTCAGATATATTTCCCCTTGTCTCATTTGTATCTCTACCCCTCTGCTGGACTGGGCACTCTGGTCATTGGTTTGCTTAAACAGCCACATTTAATCCATTCTCTAGATGTATATTCTACACCTCCACTGCTAGTGTTCTCTCTCTCTCTCTCTCTCTCTCTCTCTCTCCATCTGGAGTAATCAGACTACATAGTTTCTTTGAGTAACATTATCTTCGTTTCTTTCTCCTCGCCTCCTACCATATTCTCCTCTTTCTCCCTCTGAATTAAGCCTTTTAATCTCTCTGCCTGGTCATTGTCAAATTTCACTTTCTCTCCACACCCATCGTTTCTGTCTTTGTATATGTTCTTCCATCAGCACTGCATACACCCTGCTCTTTATTTATAGCTGGGAATTCTGGTTTTATGTGTTTAGACTGTCCTTTGTCTTTTTTGTTTTCCTTTTTCCTTTTTTTTCTTTTTCTTTTTCCCTTTCAGTTTGCTTGTTTCTTGAATCTGTCTGTACATTTGCGTGCCTTTGTTCCCTGCGTGTTTGTCAGTCTGTTTTCTTTTCCAGGGCTACCTCAAGAAACAAGCCAAATACACATGGTGGAGCGTCCCAAATACCACTACAAATAGGGAAATAAAATAATTCTCAACAAGAGACACCAAGAGACTCCATTCAAAGAACACTTCCTGAACAGACAGTCCCTGGACAGTCAATGAGCCTTTTTTAATACAGCAATACTCGCAGGTGCATAGTGCATTACAAGCTTTTAAAACTAAAAAGAGACAGAAAGCTAGCCAAAATGATGAAACAGGAGAACTCTCTTCTATAGAATTTCCAGGAATAAACGACAACTAAAGAACTGCTCAAAATAGATATAAGCAACATAACTGAACAATAATTTGGAACAATAGTCATAAAATTAATCACTCGGCTTGAAAAAGGCATGGAAGACATCAGAAAAGCTATTGCTACAAAGATTATCGAGCTTAAAAATAGTTGTGATGAATTAAAAATTGCTATAAATGAGGTGCATAATAAAATGGAGGCAGCCAATGCACGGATTGAAGAGGCAGAGAAAAGTATAGGTAAATTAGAAGACACAATAATAGAAAAAGGAAAACCAAGAAAAAGTGAGATAAACTGATCCAGGAGCACGAAAGGAGAGTTTGAGAACTGAGCGATACAATCAAACAGAACAATATTCGTATCATAGGAATCCCAGAAGAGGAAGAGAGAGGGAAAGGCGCTGAAGGAGCACTTGAACAATTATAGCTGAGAACTTCCCGAATCTGGGGAAGGAAACAGACACTGAAATCCAAGAGGCACAGAGAACTCCCCTCAGATATAACTTGAATCGATCTTCTGCATGACATATCATAGTGAAACTGGCAAAATATAAAGACAAAGAGAGAATTATGAAAGCAGCTAGAGATAAAAGGGCCCTAAGATACCAAAAGGAGACCTGTAAGAGTAGTTACAGACCTATCTACTGAAACTTGGCAGGCCAGGAAGGAATGGCAGGAAATCTTCAATGTGATGAAAAAAAAAATGCAGCCAAGAATCCTCTATCCAGAAGCCTGTCATTCAGAATAGAAGGTGAGATAAAAGTCTTCCTAAATAAACAAAAATGGAAAGAATTCATCACCACTAAACCATCCCTACAAGAAATCCTGAGGGGGACTCTATGAGGGAAAAGTTGCAAGAACACAAGGTACCAGAGACACCACTACAAGCATGAATCCTACAAAGAACACAATGACTCTANTTAACAAGGGATGAAGAAGGGTATTATATAATAATTACAGGGTGTATCCATCAGGATATCCATCCCTGTCATGTTCCTGATTTCAGGGGGAAAGTTCTCCGTTTTTCCCCATTGAGGATGATGTTAGCTAAGGGCTTCTCATAGATGGCTTTTANTAAAAACAAATGAAAAATAAAAAAAATAAAACAGCCATTTCTCCAAAGAAGACATATGTTTTTAGGGTTTATTATTCATCAAATGATGAATGTATAAAGAAGACATATAGACATACAATAGAATATTATTCAGCCTTAAAAAGGAGGGAAATACTGTCACACTGAAAACATGGATGAACCCAGAGGACATTAGGCTAAGCCAGTCACAAAAGGACAAATATTGTGATTCCACTTATATGAGGTATCTAAAATAGTTAAACTCATTGAATCAGAGAATACAGTAGTGTTTGCCAGGGGCTGGGGAGGTATTGGGAGAAATGTGACATTGTTATTAACTGGATATAAAGTTTCAGTTATGCTACATGAATAAGTTCTAAAGATCTGCTATAGTTAATAATGTGGTATTGTGCACTTCAAAGTTTGTTAAGAGGGTAGATCTCAGGGTGCCTGGGTGGCTCAGTTGGTTAAATGCCCAACTCTTGATTTGGCCTCAGATCATGATCTCATGGTTGTGAGATGGAGTCCCTTCAGATTCTGTGCCGCGCATGGAGGCTGCTTGGGATTCTCTCTCTCCCTCTCTCTCTCTGCCCCTCCCCTGCTCTCTCTCTGTCTCTCTAAAAATAAAAGAAAGAATAAAAGAGGGCAGATCTCATGTTAAGTATTCTTACCACAATCTACCCCTGCCAATAAAAGAATAAAGGACACAAGGAAGCTGAGGGAGTTGTTGGTTGTGTCTTATTATCTTGATTGTGATGATGTTATCATGGAGTTTACATTATGTCAAGCTCATTAAAATATACACATCAAATACGTGCAGTTCTTGTATATCAATTATACCTCAATAAAGCTGTTAAAGTAGCTGTATGAATCCATCTAGATGAAATGTCCAGAATAGGTGAATCTGTAGAGACAGTAAGTATACTAGTGGTTGCCCGATGTTTGGGAGACGGGTTTGGAAGGAATGAGGAATGACTGTTAATGGATATTGAGTTTATTTTCGGGGTGATGAAAATATTCTAAAAGTAGATAGTGTTGTTGGTTGCACAACTCCTTGAATATACTAAAAGCCACTGAAATGTACACTTTAAGTGAATAAATTGAATTGTATGGAAATTATATCTCAATAAAGCTCTTTAAAATGTGAATTTATAAAACATAACTATCTGCACGTCATTGTTTCCCAAACTTGAATAAAGATAAAAATTAAAGAGACTCTGTTCTTAATTGGATCCTCCATTCCTTTTTAACTCCTGAAAAAGCCTTTAGGCCACTTCCCCATAGGAATTCAGCTTAAGTAAGTTAGGGAAGAAGGCTGAAGATAGTTGCTCAGCTTAACAGAGGACCAAGGGGGAGAAGAAGGGTGGAAATGGTGGGGAAAAGGGAGAGAGGCAAACCATGAGAGACTCTTGAATGCTGACAAAAACTGAGGACTGATGGATGTGGGGGGGAGGAGGGATGGGCATGGAGGAGGACACTTGTGGGGATGAGCACTGAGTGTTATGTGGAAACTAATTTGACAATAAACTATTTGTAAAAAAAAAAAGTTCCTTTCAAATTCTGTATCTATCTGAAAAGCCTCTCTTGCCTCAGTGCTCATTTATATGCTCACCTCATCCTTTTACTCCTCAGTGTATCTGTGTTCTCTTCCTGAGTATAGTTGAAGACAAATATCACTGAATACAAAAGCTAGCCAACTAACCAACCCAAAACACCACACAGCATTCCCAAAGTCTAGTAATGGAAAGGACCTTGAAATGAATATATTCTAGACAATCCTTTACATGAACATATATACAATGAAAGCAATTCCATAATTTCTTTTGATATGTGGTACAATCAGTCTACCTGTCTATCTGGCAGTTTCTTCTATTGTGAAACTTAAATACAGTTCTCAAAATCCTCAGAGAACATCTGAAAGAACCCTGGGCCTCTAGGAAAAGGCCTTATGGCTCTACAAAAGGAACTGGAGTGAAGAAAAGAATAGCTATCTTTTGGGGATGGAAAGGACTTATCATTACTGAAGACCTTATAAACAGCTCTCAACAGGCAGACAGCACTTCAGCTCTAAGACCACAAATAAATTATCCTAGCTATGATAAAAAGCTTTTCTATTGATGTGGAAAAAACTTCAAAGTGGAAACTCCTTAGGCAATTCTTAGTTTTATCTGAGACTTCTCTTTCTCAATTTGAAACTCAATGATTTCCTTCTGTGGTTTTATCAATGGGCCAGAGGTCTGATAAGATTGCTTCCTTCCTACACTTGGAACTCAGGCATGTCACTTGGAAGAAGTAATACACTTGCCTTTCTGGTCTGGCTCAGAACACAGCAGAACAAGAGTCAAAGGAGATGTGCAGCCACAAAGTATAAAGGCAAGCCAGTGCGTCTAGCCCATGGGTGGATTGGAGTGGACT
>NW_027527804.1:1456014-1477295 GCF_008692635.1 Crocuta crocuta
TGGACTTTAGTCTTTTTTTTTTTTTTTTGGGACAGAGAGAGCATGAGTAGGGGATGGGCAGAAGCAGAGGCAGAGGGAGAAAGAATCTTAAGCAGGCTCCATGCCCAGGGTGGAACCTTACATGGGCTCTGTCTCACGACAGTGAGATCATTGACCTGATCTGAAACCAAGAATCTGATGCTTAAGTGACTGTAGACTTGAGTCTTCTATCTTCATCTCTATGAATGGCAATCACCTTCCTTTGCCCAGCTAGTCTGTGAGTTGAATCAACAGCATAGTTTGAAAGTAACAATGATTTAGGCATGATTCTGGGGAGTAAGCCTGGCCCCAAATAATCTATCTTTTCTGTCATTGGTGTTGTCACTAATACAGCTTTAGAAAATTTAGTAAACTGAGTATAATCCATGACAGGAGATAGCCATTGTGTGAAATTCCTAAAGAGCAATTTGACCAATAGGGTAGGAAGTAAAACTAACTTCCCTCTCTTTTTCCCTAACCAGTTTCTAAAAAAATCACTAGGCAACCATTCAGCTTTGGGAAATACCCCTAGTGATCCAATAATGCCATCCTCATGCCCAAGATCAGTCTTTTCTAGAAGCAGAATAGGCAAGTCTCCTGTCCCAGAATTTCCTTATCTACAGTCATGCTTATTCTTCTGAGGCTATTCCTTTTGTTTAACCCCTATGAAAATGCAACAGTCATACAAGGGAAGAGTGACACATTAAGCCACCAACTTTATTTAACATGTTTGGGAAACTTCGTTTGCTGTTTTGTGGAATCAAAAACAGGTCCCTGAGAGATAAGGATCAGACACGCAGTAGAGGGATCTTGAGGCAGGGGGCTGGACTGAGGGAGTCAGGATCAAGAAGGACAATGGTGTTGGAGGGACAGGTGGAAGGATTCCAAGACAGTCAGCCCTGCTGTAGTAGGACTTGAGCTCAGAGGAGAATCTTAGAAAAGGGATTCTACTGCTCTTCTGGCTCACCCAAGAGAACTGAGTGACAGGACTGCAGAGAGTAACATGGCAGCAAGAGATTCTGCAACAAAAGAGACCTACTTACAATGTGGTATCTTTGTCAGCCACTAAAAGGTAAGTGACCATTGGCTTTTAACCAAAAAGGGATTTGACATGTCCTGCTGTCTGTAGATGTGTGGGTTTGGTTACCCTGAAAAAGAATACAGCGACAGAGTAGGGTAGAAGGAACAAGAATAAAGG
Organism: Crocuta crocuta; assembly: GCF_008692635.1. Taxonomy (NCBI): domain Eukaryota; kingdom Metazoa; phylum Chordata; class Mammalia; order Carnivora; family Hyaenidae; genus Crocuta; species Crocuta crocuta. The sequence continues at coordinate 1,457,231 of NW_027527804.1, forward strand.
TGCAGTGAGTGGAGAGTGGAAGGGGGAACGGCAAGCTCCAAGGCATCAAAGGCCCTCATCTGAGGCCCTCAGAGAAGTGCTTTGTGTTTCTTTTTCTCCTTTGTCCTTCCCTTCTTTCCTCTCCCTCATCTTTGTCTCCTCTCCTGCTCCTATTCTCCTAAGACTTTCTGCCTCCTCCAGACTTCTCCCCTAGCTGTGTGTTTCAAGGATGCCAGGGGTGCTCTTTAGTCTGCCATTGCCTCTGGCCCTATCCCAGTCCCTGCTGGTGTCCCTCAGGACCAGAGACTGCTGGCAGACATTGTTTTCACAAATCAAGTCACATATTGGGCCCAAAGTCTACATACGCAGTGTTAATTATCAGCCCATCAATTAATGGTGAGCAGCTGTATGCTTTGTGTGTTTTTCCAGAGCTGCACAGGGAGCCCTGGTAGCTGCTCAGTGGCTTGGGCTTGATTCCCAGTGGGGTTGGAAGGAACAATTTGTTTTGGCTGTGGGTTAGAATAGAATACCTGTTCGAATAGAATTTCTCTGCTTCTCCCTGGTGTCCAGACTGTTTCCCATTACCTTTTCTGATAGTCAATAAGGACTTCTCCAGCACAGGATGCAGCTTTGATAGCAAACCAAACAAAGAAGATGGGAGCACAGAAGGAATCTCACCTTACTCAGCAGCCCCTTCCTCTTTCCTAAGCATCGACCTCCTCCTCTAACTCCCCATAATACTAGCCTGTTTTGTTTTTTTTTTTTTGGTTTGTTTGTTTTTGTTTTGTTTTGCTTTTGCACCAGAAGTTACCTCCTTGTGGATTATTAGAGGTTAGGGGAACCATGAATTCCTTTGCACCCAAGGGACCACTGGGAAAGGGATGTGGAGAGCAGGACTCCCTGTCTCTAGCCTCATCCTCTCCCTACCAGAGACTGGAGTAATAAGCAGAAAATACTTTGTCATAGAAGTTTCAAAAGTGAGACCTTTCCCTGAGGCTCAAAGTTACCTTGGGTCTTCCAAGCTCCTTTGGTTTCTTTCATTTAGGTGTTTTGCTGCTGCTGAAGCTCATATCTGGCATGAACAGAAGGAAAGACCCAGAGAGTTGGCCCCTATGAACTGACCAAAAGCCTAGTGGTTGAAGGAACTGGAAAGAGGTAGTGAGGGGGAGTCAATGAATGGAGAGGAAGAGCAGAAGGCTCTTCTGAGAGCATTCCAGAAATTTTAATGTTCCCCATATTCTACAAGTGCTACTTCAGTTTCCTGTGCACATGGTGGATGCTCAAGAAGTTCTTACTGAATTGAAAAGGAGAATGAAGTCACATTCTTTGCAGCCACTGCATCTTTTATTAAGCCCATACATATTTCTTGCAGAGGGGCTAGAAACATATCTACATCGATCTTTTTTTAAGACTTCCCCAAATAAAACCATANTATATAGGATATACTCATGATAACACATAGGAAGAAAATTCTCTTTTGACAAAAGCAAGCACCATCTGTAACATGCATCAAACCCTAAATGGCCGATGGATTGTTTCAGCTTTAGAGAGGTGAAGTGACTTATTGAACTTCTTTAGTAGGAAAAACAGGAAGGTGAAAACATAACTCAAATATTCTAACTCATATAACTAAAAGGATAGCTTTTATTCCCCTGGTTAAAATGGCAAGAATGGACATTTTATTTGACAATTCTGGATTGTTCATCTAACGATGGTCAGTTCACCATGAGCAGGAATAGGGAGGTAGCATTATGGTGACTCATGAGATGTAAAATGTTTGCCTCCACTCCCTCAACTAAATTGTATTTCTAAGAACTTCATAAAGAGTTGTAGCAATGCTAATTATAATAATAATACGTTGTGGTGTGCCTGGGTGGCTCAGTCGGTTAAGCGTCCAACTTTGGCTCAGGTCATGATCTCACGGTTTGTGGGTTCGAGCCCCGCGTCGGGCTCTGGGCTGACAGCTAGCTCAGAGCCTGGAGCCTGCTTCAGATTCTGTGTCTCCCTCTCTCTCTGACCCTCCCCTGCCCATGCTGTCTCTCTTTCTCTCGGAAATAAATAAAACATTAAAAAATTTAAAAAAATAATACTTTGCATATGTTTGTGATTAAGATCCTTCAATATTTCATCTCTTATGTGTTTCCATGGCACATTTCCCTTTGAATGAAAGTATCTTTTTTTCATTTTATGTAATGCTAAGTACTACAATGGTTCTTTTTGCACATTCATTCTTTCTTGAAAACAATTTTTTTAAAAAAAGCTTGCATTCATTGATTTATAGAAGCATGCATTACTTTTAATGACACTGTATCTAAGTTGTTGCTAGCCAAGCCTTAATTACGTTCCTGCTTTCTGTTTCCCCCTTCCTTTTTTTCTGTCTTATTTTTCTGTCTTGTAATTATAAATAGTGTAATGTTCAACTTGACTGGCTTGCATTTAGCACTTTCTCCAAAGACCCTAGCAGAGGACCTGGGGATGAGCCAGTGTTTCACAAGTTTGGTTTGGACATGTACCCCAGAGGCTTCCCAAGTCTCCAATCTGCCAAGCTGGCCTAGCAATCTCCCAAAAATCACTTCTCCCACTGTGCTCTGCCCCTTGGACTTCCAGGGGATCTATTCAATTGGTTCCTTGTGTTCTAAGAGCCCCAGGTATGCTGGTATCTGAGGCGTAACTAAACAAACCCAGCAGGGAATGGGGAGCTGCCTGTGTTACTACCACCATAAGAGCCATTCCCCTCATCCATCTTTCATCACAATTCCCAGCAAACATTAAGCACTTGGTTGCAGAGGAAAAGACACATTCTCTGGACTCCCGGGGCTCCTGTTCCGTGAGGGCCAGGGACACCCTCAACCAACAAACACACAAAAGAGAACAATATAACTGGGAAATGCTGAAGGGACAGCTTTAACCAATGGGGTTTGTGTGTGTGTGTGTGTGTGTGTGTGTGTGTGTGTGTGTGTGTTTCAAAGCTACATAAGNCTTCTGTCTCCATCTCTTTTTTAAGAATGAAAAGAAAGTCCTGTAGTAAAGCTGTATACATCCATACTTTTATTTAGTAGAGGCAGAAATGTAACCATCTTACTTACATGTGTTGGTCCTTCTTTCCTGTCTTTTCTTCCTCCTTCCAGTGTCTTTTTCAACCTCTTTTTCTCTCCTAACTTCTCAATCAATCTGCTCTCCTCTCTTCCTTTCTTCATCCCTAAAATACCTCTTCTGAATATTATAGCTGGAGGGAGGGAGGGAAGGAGGAAGAGAGAGAGAGAGGGAGAGACAGAAAGAGAGAAAAGGGAGGAGGGAATAAGACAAGGGTGGGTGAGGACTTTATGGGAGGGCAAATATTTCTCCAGTTCTTAGCATATTGCTACTCTGGCTTCCCTTCACTTTCAAAGAAACTAATAACAATTGGTACCATACTACAAATACTTATTATGTGCAAGTGCTTTCAATATACTATTTTATATCATTTTTATAATAACTCTGCAAGCTGGCATCATTGTTCCCATTTTACAGATGAGAAAGCCAAGGTTCACCAAGTTAATCAAATAGAGCCAAACAGCGGGGGTTTAAATCCTGGCTCTGCTATCTACTAGGTAAGTGAACTTGGGTATGTTTATTTCCTTTCTGTGTCCTAATTATCATAATTTATCACAAAGCCTATATTCCAGGTGCCAAGAAGCTGTACTTTACTCATCTGTTAAACTCCTAGGTACCTATTTGCTAACTGGAGAGAGCCAACCCAGATGTGCCTCAGGACCTGCCCCCCACTTCTCTCTTCCCATGAGGTTGATGACCTTAGCTAAAAATCTTTGGAAGACTTGATTGGTGGGCATTTTAGGCCACTAATTTTTTGCGCAATTAGACAAATGAAAAAACATACCTACTTAGTGTTAGCCATGTCAGATGCAGAGTATGCAGTGGTGAACAAGACATGGCCCCTGTTCACATGTTTTTGAGCACACAGGCACATGTGGTACCCTTCCAGTGTACTATATAAGGACAGTGATGGCATATCAAAGATTTTCCAGGGCATTAATGAATTCAAACATTTTGTTGTGTTGTTGTCATAAGCACTTTAATTCCAATGGAGGCAGATATTAATTACATCATCACACAAATATATGCAAAATTGCAACTGTGGTAAGTGCTACAGTGGATTCAATGGGTAAGATCATGGTGCTATGATTGAGGAAGGCAGGGAAAACTCCTGTAAAGAAGTGATGATAGACGCAAGAGCTGGAAAAAGATGGGAGTTAATTCTAAAGAAGAGAGTAAGAACTTACCAGAAAAGGAAATTGCTTGCACCTTATAGCAGGAAGGAGTGGGGCAAATGTGAACTGAAGGCAGGTGAGTGTAGTCAGAGTGCAAGGAATGAGGAGTGTGGGTAAGACGTAGTCAACATATCAGGCCAGTAAGCATTGTTTTTGAGCACACAGGCACATGTGGCACCCTTCCATTGTACTATATAAGGACAGTGATGGCATATCAAAGATTTTCCAGGGCATTAATGAATTCAAACATTTTTTTGTGTTGTTGTCATAAGCATGTTCATAGCATCAGTTCATGTATTCTAATTTATAGTTTAAAGAATATGGTAGCTGTATGCATTCTTAGTTCCCTGGGTCATGTCTATTTTGTGGCATAAATGAGTTGGCCACAGGAAGTTTCCAAATAGTGAAGGGGATTGGTGTACCATGAAGGAGGTGGAGACACAGCTAGGTATCTTTATCACTGACTCTTCATCACTTATTGATTTCCTTTCTGTTTCCTCAAACTCTCACCACCTTGAGGGGTGGAGTTTCCAGGGACAGTAGCTTGAATTGGCCAGGGTAGTGACCTAGAACTGTAAGGAACAGGAAGTGCCAGGGAATGAGGAAAGCCTGTTCTTAGAGAGCGCTGAGAGAGAGTCAAAAGCTGAGCATGGAAAGCCTAAGGAATGAATAATGCAAGGCCACAAATAGAAGAAAGTTCCAAGAAGGTCTGGAGCCAAGTGTGCAAAAGGAACAGAGCAGGAAGTGAAGAGCAAGGGAAAGAGTGAAGTGAGAAGGTTTAAGGTAATGCTTCAAATGAGGCTCTGAGGTCTGTGATTCATTTTCTTTGGCTGCCTGCCACATAGTGCGTGGGTGAGTTGGCCCAGTATAATGGCATGGGGCCGGGACTTCCCCTGGTTTGCCCAGTGAGAAATTGTGACTTGCTCAGGAGCATTCTTGAGGTGGGAGGCTGGTTCCCATCAGTATTCGCTAATTCATAGCCTTCTTCTTGCACAGCTCCTGCAACTGGCCACTTTAGAGCTGAGAGCTTCAGCATCTCCTCTTCCCAAAGTGCCCAGTTGTCATGACAGGCCATGGCCCTATAGAGAGGGATATGGGTAGGCTGGGCTTGACCCAGGGTGCTGGAAGCCACATACTCACTATGTGGCCGGGGTTAGTAGAAAAAAGAAGTCAAATGTTTTCACGATTTCTTGAATGTAAATAAGCCCAGCAAGTTCTTCAAGCACTTAGAAGGGTGGGTATAATGTAAATTGGGAGTCAACAGTGTTCAGTAATTAAAAATGTGGTATTTAATGGCATACAGACCTGAATTAAAACCTCACCTCTGCCATGTGATGCCTGCATAATTCTAGGTGAGTCACTAAACTTTTCTGTGGTTCAGTTTCCACAGTTGGAAAATGAGGATAAAAAATACATAAGGCTGTTGAAGAGCTTAAGTGAGGGTATGCATGTAAACTATTTAGCATTGTGCCTGGCATATAATAAATGTTTAATAAGTAGTAATGATTATTTTATTGGGAAGAAAGCTGGATATGATCTGCTATCACATTTTTCTCCCCAAGAACTTGGAATCTACAGAGGCTAGGATGGTGCTTAGTAATGCAGAAAAGTGATAAGGATGGAAACTGCCATTGCAGTGGTTGGGTTAAGGGTGCATTCTAGATGTAGGAAGTTCCAAAATGGGAACTCAATGGTAGTAAACTAGGAAAATCAGTCATATTGCTGCATAGCATGTGCTAACAGAGGTTTAGTCTGATGGCCCTTGGCACTGGCTCAGGGCTGCCTCATTGGGAGTTAAGTCTGGAGTTTGGCTGCTTAGGGGATAGCTAAGACAGTCAAGGACAGCAGAACAGAAGATAAATGTTACTCTTTGCCTAGGAAGAACCGAGGTGGTCAAATCTGAGAGAGCTATGTGAAGACAGACACAGGATTCAGAGCCAAGTTCAGGAGGCAAATACCCATAAGGACCAGTTCAGAGTGAATGAAGACCCAAAGCAGGAGCAAAGTGAGTGGGTTTAAGACAGTTGCCATAAAAAAGGGGCCCTGAGGGCTGGTATTTGGCTTTATTGGCTGCCAGGTAAGTAATATGTGGGTGGGCTGACTTGACTTGGTTGGTATGGGCTGGACAGACAGTAATAACAACCCTGCTAGGTGGATATCATTTCTATTTTATAGGGGAGGAAACTGAGAATTAAAGATATCAAGCAATTTGTCTTATGTCACACAGTTCATCATTAGCAAAGATGGGAAATTGGGAGTGATCCCTAAGAGGGCAGTTGAGGTAAAATAAAAGGCAAAGCAAAGTTTCTTCTTGGAGGGTAGTGTGAGAGCAGGAGCCATAAGTACAAGAGAATGTTGGCAGTTGTTATTCTCTCTGAGACTGTGTTAATTAGAATTGCCACATCATAAGAGATGCAGTATGATTTTGTGGTTAAGGGGTGCTTCTGGAGCCAGACTGCTTGGTTTCAGAATCTAGCTCTGCTACTAGTCAGCTGTATGACCTGGAGCAAATTACTTAACCTCTCAGTGCCACAGTTTTCTCATTTGTAAAAGGAGCAAATAATAGCATCTACCTTTTAAGGTTGTTATGTAATTTAATTAGTTAATATAATTGAAGCACATGGAAAGTTCATAATAAGCACTATCTAAAGTTTGACTATTAATGTTATTAATAATAATAGCATTGTTGCAAGGGCTTAGACAATGCATAGAAAATACTTAGCACAATATCTGCATGTAGTAAGTGCTCCATAGATGAATTATTATTATTATATTTAAAACCACTTAAGATTATGTAAGCATTGGCCTCAGAAAGAATGGAGTAGCTTCACAAAACCTATGGTGGAGACTAGCTTCATGCTAGAAATCTGAGAGAAACCCACTCCTCTCCTTGCGAACACCACCCTTTTTCTCTGACACACCTTTTTAATCACACACAAAAAAATGACCCTTCTCAGGAGGCAGAATGGTTGCATCATTGCAAACACTGAAGCATAGGTTAGCTAACTGCTAGTCAGAGTTGCTGAATAGGGAGGGAATTGACAGATAATAATTGATAGCTAACAGTGATATAGGTACTGTTATTATTTCTCTTTTACAAATAAGAAAACGGAGGCACAGAGCAGTCAAGCTCTTTGCCCAAGATTACATAGCCACTAAATGGCAATGGTGTCTTCTAAATCTCTGACATCCTCCTATGAGACAGCAGATTCAGCACGCAACACTGTAATAAGAATAAAAGTATTGGTTCCCCTCTTCTTTTGTCCAGGATAAAGGAGAATGGTGGTGGGTTCTGGATTAGAAGATTTAAAGGAGGAAAAATATATGTATTAAAAAAAACACAGTGAGGCTTGTCGGACCTCTAACACAAACTTGATCATCTCATAATTTTCTTTGGGGGCAGACTTAAGCCTTGAATCTAATCTCGTGAAATCAGCATGGCCTGAGTTTTCTCTCTCAGGAGTACTTAGGGGACCTCAGGATAAGAACTGGCCCAGAATTGATGATTGAAGACCCAAGTGCCCACACAAATTTGCTCTATTGTTTTGCCAGATCTGCAAGAAGGTAACTTGCATTTTGTTTGCTGCAATGGGTTTTATTCTGTTAAACAGTTTGATCTCCTGCCAGAGTTGGGTTCACGGGGAGGAGGGGATGAGAGGGGATTTCTAGCAGGTGGTACAGTTCAGAGACAGAAGCAAGCAAGTCATATTTACTCACTCAAGAAATAATACTATTTGGCTGGAACAATGAGGTCAAATCAGACAGTAACAAGAACTGAAGAACGTTCAGTAAGGAGTTTGTTCCAGAGAGCTTTGACACAAGAACTTTAAACTTTCTATGAGCGGTGATTATGTGCAAGACACTTCAGAAGGATTCTTACATACCTACATACACTGTACTGAAGGGAGGTAACACAGAAGTTCAAAGAAGAGACTTGAACATTAGGAGGCTGTGTAATAGCTTAGCCTGAAGGGAACTTGATGTGGGACTAGATGAAAATGGAGTAAAAGCCACAGGAAGAGAATTGGCATAAAATGGATAAGAAAAGAATTGATTGATACCAAGGAAACCTCTGTTTTATTTCATCACATCTTTACTGAAGATAAGTCCTCTACCTCGAACCCACTTTCCTATCTTTATTTATTGGACACACATTCACCTTTCTAGACTTAATCATCCTTCAGATTGTATGAAAATGATTTGTTCATGTATCTGTCTTCTCTGCTAGATTTAGAGCTTATTGAGGACAATATCCTTTTTCCTTCTCTCCCTATCACTTCTCCCTCTCTCCCTGTCTCTTCCTCCTCATCCCCTCTTCCTTCCTTCCTACCATTCTTCCTTCCTCTTTTCTTTTCTTTTCTTTTCTTTTCTTTTCTTTTCTTTTCTCTTCTCTTCTCTTTTCTCCTTCCATCCTTTCAGCAAATATTTTTTGAATATTTCTATAGTCCAAGGAAATCAGTAACAAAGTTGGAACAGCCATTCCACCTGATTCTGAGCTTAGACATTGATGGCATGTCTCATGTGACTACGAGAAAAAATGAAATCTGCTGGCACTAGCATAGAGAGTGTGGTATAATAAAAATATATATTTGGTCAAAAAACTGGAACAGTGGAAACTCTTCAGACATATTTTATGAGGTCAGAATTGCTCTGATACCAAAAGCAGATAAGAATGCCACAAAAAAGAAAATTATAGGCCAATATTCCTGATGAATGCATATGTAAAAATCGTCAATGATATATCAGCAAACCAAATTCAATAATACATTAAAAGGATCATACACTATAATCAAGTGGGATGTAATCCAGGGATTCAAGGATGGTTCAACATCTGCAAATCAGTCCATATGCTATACCACATTAACAAAATGAAGGATAAAAATAACATCATCTCAATAGATGCAGAAAAATCATTTAACAAAATTCAACATCCATTTATAATAACAACTCAACAGAACAGGTATAGAAGGAATATACCTCAACATAATAAAAGCCATATTTGACAAGCCCACATCACACTCATTGGTGAAAAGCTGAAAGCTGTTCCTTTAAGATAAGAACAAAACAAGAATATCCACTTGTGCCACTTTTATTAAACATAGTATTGGAAGTCCTAGCCAGAGCAATTCTGGAAAAAGGAACAAAAGCCATCTTGGGGTGCCTGGCCAGCTCAGTCAGAAGAGCATGTGACTCTTGATCTTGGCATCATGAGTTCAAGCCCCATGTAAATAAATAAAACTTTAAAAAAAGAAAGATAAGGCATATTAATTGGAAAGGAAGAAGTAAAATTGTCGCTACTTGCAGATGACACGATACTGTATATAGAAAACCCTACAGACCCCATAAAAATTGTTATGATAAACAACTTCAGTAAAGTTGCAAAATAAAAAAAATCAATACATGAAAACGTGTTGCATTTTTTACACTAATAACAAACTAGCAGAAATAGAAATTAAGAAAGCATTCTTATTTATAATGCCTCAAAAAGAGTAAAATACCTAGAAATAAACTTAACCAAGGAAGTGAAAGACCTGTGTACTGGAAACTATAAGACATTAATGAAAGAAATGAAAGAAGACAGAAATAAATGGAAAAATATTATGTGCACATGGATTGGAAAAATTAATATTGTCAAAATGTCCATACTACCCAAACCAGTATACATGTTCAATGCAATCCCTATCAAAAGTCCAATGGCATTTCTCACAGAAATAGAACAATCATAAAATTTGTTTGGAATCACAAAAGACCCTGGAGTAGCCAAAAAAATCCTGAGAAATAATGAAGCTGGAGGTATTATTTCTCTGACTTCAAACTATATTACAAATCTATAGTAATTAAAACAGTATGGTATTGACATAAAAACAGACACATAGATCAATAGAACAGAATAGAGAGCCCAGAAATAAACTCACACATAAGTGGGTCAATTACTTTAGAACAATAGAGTCAAGAATATACAATGGGGAAAGAACAATCTCTTTAATAAATGGTGTTGGGAAAGTTGGACAGCCACATGCAAATGAATGAATCTGGACCACTATCTTATACCATACACAAAAACCAACTCAAAATGGATTAAAAACTTGAATGTAAGACTTGACACCATAGAACTCCTAGAGGAAAACATACATGGTAAGCTCCTTTATTTTTTAAATTTTTTTAAAATTTTTGAGACAGAGAGAGAGACAGAGCATGAGCGGGGGAGGGACAGAGAGAGAGAGGGAGACACAGAATCCAATACAGGCTCCAGGCTCTGAGCTGCCAGCACAGAATCCGACGCAGGGCTGGAACCCACGAACCGTGAGATCATGACCTGAGCTGAAGTCAGACACTCAACTGACTGAGCCACCCAGGCGTCCCAGATGGTAAACTCCTTAACATAAGTCTTGGTGATGATTGTTTTAATCTAAGACCAAAAGCAAAAATAAATATGCAGGCACATGCATCAAACTTAAAAGCTTCTGCACAACAAAGGAAATAAACAACAAAATGAAAAGACAACCTATTGAATGGGAGAAAATAATTGCAAATCATACACCTGATAAGGGGCTAATCAAAATATATAAAATCTCATACAACTCAATTGCAAACAAACAATTTAATTGAAATATGTGCAGAAGATCTAAATAGACATTATTCCAAACAAGATATATAGCCAAGAGACGCAGGAAAAGACGCTCAGCATCATTAATCATTAGTGAAATGCAAACCAACACCACCATTAGATATCACCTCATATCTGTTAGAATGGCTATTATCAAATGGACAAGATATAACAAATGTTGGTGGGAGAAATGAGAGCCCTTGTGCACTGTTGGTGAGAATATAAATTGCTATAACCACTATAGAAAACAGTATGGAGTCCCCCCCCACCCAAAACTAAAAATAGAATAATTTTTGATGCATAAATGGATATAGCAATTCCATTTCTGGATATTTATGCAAAGAAAATCAAAACACTAATTTGAAAAGATATGAACCCGATGTTCATTTCAGCATTTTTATAGTAGCCAAAGTATGGAACAACCTAAGTGTTTATTGATGGATGAGTGGATAAAGATGTGACACACACACACACACACACACACACACACACACACACACGGGAATATTATTCAGATAAAAAGTAATGAAATCTTGCCATTTCCAACAACATGGATGAAACTTAAGGGTATTATGCTAGGTGAAATAAGTCAGACAGAGAAAGACAAATACAGTATAATCTCTCTTATAAGTGGAATCTAAAAAAAAACGAGACAAGTTCATAAATGCTGAGAATAGATTAGTTGTTGCAAGAGGTGGGGGATTTTGGAGGGTGGTATAAATGTGTAACTTTTTTTTAGTTGAACTAAATTGAATAAAAATGGAAAATATATATGTATTTGATATTTTTCCCCTGTTCTTGGCACAAAGCTTCAAAAACTCTTGGAATTTTCAGTGATAGGATTGTCTGTTATGCTNGTTTCATAGACTTTCTGGGTAGGAGAACACATTAATGTACAGGCAGGTGTGCATGCCCAAATTCCACAAGAGAGTGTATGGAAGCTCAGTGCCATCCAACTCCTTGACTTTATGTATTTGTTCATTTGACTTTTTCATAAATTAATTATTTATTAAATAATTAATAAAATTATTATTAATTTATAATAAAATTAATGTAGCAGGTAGAATTAANTTTTAAGGGTCCATAAATGTGGAAGGGGTAGGCAGATAAGTCAGGGTTAGGGTGATGAAATGTGAGAATGACTCAAATGGTCATTGCTGCCTTTGAAGATAAGGTAAGGAAGACCATAACCTAAGGAATGCAGGTAACTTCTAGAGGCTGGAAAAAGAACACAGTCCTGCCAACTCTAATTTTATCCCAGTCAGCCCCATTTCAGACTTCTGACCTCTACAATAGTAAGATAATAATTTTGTGTTATTTTAAGTCACTAAATTAGTGGTAATTTGTTACAACAGCCATAGGAAACTAATGCAGACATATCTTCTTCTTTGTCCACTTTTACTCACATTGGCCTGTACTTTCTCTGCACATAGTGAATTCAACTCAGTTTATCAACTCATTATTCATGAAGTATTTCGTTGATGGGCTTGTCTTCTTAGCTAAATTGTGAACTCCTGGAAAGTGGGAATCATGTATTAACGGCAAGTGTTAATTTTATTATTCTTATATAACAAAAACAAGAACAGCAGAAACAGCTAACTGAGCTAAGTACTGATTATTATAAGCGCTGTCCCCATATTATTAGCTCATTTAATTCTCACAACAATTCTGTGGGGTATATACCATTATCACTTCACTTTTATAGATGAGGAAGCCAAGACACAAACCAGTTAAATAAGTTGTATAAGGTCACACAGGTAGCAAATGACAGAAACATATTTAAACCCATGCACTGTGGCTGTGGAACCATGCAATTAACCTCTACACTACATTACGAGCAAATTTAAACAAATATATGTTAAAAAGAGCCTTCTTTTAGCTTCTATTATATAAAAAAATGTCAGGTATTAGAAAGTAGTTAAACTTATATGTCCAACCAAAATGGAATAGCAAGGTCCAGACTTACCACACCCCTACCTGAAACAAACAGAAGAACAGAAAAAAAAAAATGAAACAACAGTTCAGGGCATTGTACATCAAGCAGTGAAGGATAGTGATTCCTGGGAAACAAACAGAAACGGTGAGCATGAAGAGTTCTTGATCAAGAGTCTACTGCTTGAGAGTGTTACCAGGTTGTAGCTCTGGGATGGGAACCCAGGTGGAGCCATCAGACTTCTTGAATTGAGGTGACAGAATTGAGAGTCCAGGGAAACAAAGGTGGCTAGAGTTTGCTGGACAGAATACCAGAGAAGGGACAGATGCACAAAGAGAGAACTCCAAAGATTTGTGAAGGGCTTCCCTGTAGTAAGTACTCAGCAGAGTACTGATTGGCACATACATGTGAGGAAACTACTAGATATTTGTGGAAAGACCCATTCAAAAAGATTAGGAGAAACAGTACTCAGCACTCACACAAGGCTGGGAATAAGTTTATTTCCACCAGCCAGATTGGAAAACCTTATAATTCATGAGGCATTGTTTAAGAGTTTTAGAAGGAATCTCTCCTCAGTAGTGTAGAATAATTAGTGCTACACTAAACACCGACTGCTCTGGACCAGCCTAACAAATTTTAAAAACAAGACATGAAAGACCAAACTACTGTCAAGTAACTTAACTGCATCTCAGAACAAAGCTCAAGGATGTTTATTGAAATCCAAAAATATTGAGGAAGACTGACATCAGTAAAATGGTAGAATAGGCTGAGGTCAAAGAGGTTGTTGCCTGCTTTTTCCTCTAGGGTTTTGATGGTTTTCTGTCTCACTAAATGTGAGATCTTTCATCAATTTTAAGTTTATTTTTGTGTATGGTGTAGAAAGTGGTCTAGTTTCATTCTTCTGCATGTTGCTGTCCAGTTCTCCCAGCATTATTTGCTAAAGAGACTGTCTTCTTTCCATTGGATGTTCTTTCCTGTTTTGTCAAGGATTAGTTGGCCATATATTTGTGGGTCTAATTCTGGGTTCTCTATTCTATTCCATTGGTCTATGTATCTGTTTTTGCACCAATACCATACTGTCTTGATGAATACAGCTTTGTAGTATGAAATCATGCCATTTGCAGCAACGTGGATGTAACTGGAAGGTATTATGCTGAGTGAAATAAGTCAGTCAGAGAATGACAGATATCATATGTTTTTATTCATATTTGGATTTTGAGAAAGTTAACAGAAGACCGTGGGGGAAGGGAAGGGAAAAATAGTTAAAAACAAAGAGGGAGGGAGGCAAACCACAAGAGACTCTTAAATACAGAGAACAAACTGAAGGCGGATGGGGATGGGAGAGAAAGAAAATGGGTGATGCGCATTTAGGAGGGCACTTGGGCTGAGCACTGGGTGTTGTATGTAAGCCAATTTGACAATAGATTATATTTAAGAAATACAAAAAATTTAAAAAATAAAAAAAATACAGAGAACAAACTGAGAGTGNTTATAAGCATTGAGGGAGGGAAGCAAACTAGAAGAGACTCAAATACAGAGAACAAACTAAGGGTTCATGGGAAGAGGGGCAGGGAGGAGGGGGAAATGTGTGATGGGCATTGAGGAGGGCACTTGTTAGGATGAGCACTGGGTGTTGTATGCAAACCAATTTTACAATAAATTATATTAAAAATGGCAGAATAGGAGTTTTACTGTCTTCCCCTCAAAGGACACCAATTTTCATCATCATTCATGACAAGAATGCCTTTGTGGAAGTCCAGGAGTCCAGCAGAGAGGTTCCAGCATACTGCTGTAGCAAGGGAAATCTGAGATTGGACACACTGAAGAACACTAGAGGAATAGTTTCATTTCACCCACCTCACCCCTGCCCCAAGGTGGCACAGCTCAGTACCAGAGAGACCTTCTTGGCCTGTGATATTTTCCATGGGGAAAGTGAGAGTGTATGAGTGAGCATCTGGCGTCCCCAGCTATGTGGGATGCTGTCAAAGAGGCTTATTCATTTATTGCACCATCCAGTATACAGAGGTGTGCTACACAACTGGGGGACAGAGAGGGGCTTGGGAGAACAGCATACTGGGCCCTCAGAGGGCTTCAAAGGAAAGCAGATGCTACTAACTGCTTCATGAACTCTATCAGGAAGCCTACCTAAGAAGCACTGTGGAATCCCCCACTGGCCAATGGGCACTTCCAATGCTCTATATACCTCATTGCACATACTCCCCAACTCTGTGGTCAGATCTTGGTGCCCATGAGGGTGGCAAGTATGAGACTTTATAGATGGCTAGTGAGCATACACAGAACACCAGCCCAACTTTGTGGAAGTGAGAGAAAGCACACAAACAGGAACATTCAGTACTGCCCTAGAGAAAGCTCGTAGGGGGCTATCAACACCTGACTAGACTTTGCAGGACTGAGAGAAGGGATAAAATCTTAGGATTCTCCCTCCCCTCCAGGAGGAAGAACAAGTGTGGAGCAAGAACCATAGAAAATGTCTGAGAAAGCCTCAATATCCCTAGCAGGGTAATGGAAGTCATTTCTCTCTCAAAGCTCTCCCTCCAGTTAGTAAAACCTGGAGAAGGTCAATTCTACTTCAGATGCAAAGACAAGACACAAGACTTCAAAGACCATGAAACTCAAGGAAATATATTACCAAAGGAACAAAATTTTCTAGAAACCAAATCCCCCAAAATAGAGATTTGTATTTGTCCAGTAAACTATTCAAAATGGTTTTTAAATTTTTCTTTTTATTTTTTGAGAGAGATAGAGACAGCGTGAGCAGGGGAGGGTCAGAGAGAGAGGGAGTCACAGAATCCGAAGACAGGCTCCAGGCTCTGAACTGTCAGCACAGAGCCAGACGCGGGGCTTGAAACCGTGAAATCACGACCGAGCTGAAGTTGGATGCTTAAACGACTGAGCCACCCAGGCGCCCCCCAAAATGGTTTTTGAATGGAATAAAAGTTAGCTTGTTTCAGGATAAAATAGACTGTTATAAGATATTTTATGTAAATCTCATGGCAACCACAAAGCAAAAAACTACCATAAATACACAAAAGATAAAAAGAAGGGAACATATGATACCACTACAGAAAATCATTCAATTCACAAAGGAAGACAGCAATAGAGGAAGAAAAGAACAAAGGAACAATAAAAAACAGAAAACAATAAAATGGTATTAGTAAGGCCTTACCTTATCAAAATTTACTTATTTTTAAAAAACTTTTTAATGTTTATTTTTGAGAGACAGAGACAGAGCACAAGCAGGGGAGGAGCAGAGCTGCAGAGAGTGAGGCACAGAATTTGATGCAGGCTCCAGGATCTGAACTGTCAGCACTCAGCCCGATGCTGGGCTCCAACTAGTGAACCACGAAATCATGACCTAAGCCGAAGTCAGACGCTTAACTGAGCCACCCAGGCGCACCTCAATAATTACTTTAAATGAAAATAGATTACATTCTCCAATCAAAAGCCATAAAGTCCTGAAAAAAAAAAAACCCAAATATATCCTGCCTCTTTAAGGATACATACAGGCTCAACATGAAGCTATGAAAAAACATTCCATGCAAATGGTAGCTATACATCTGTTAGACAAAATAAACTAAGTAAAAAACTATAAAAAGAGAGAGTTGTTATATAATGATAAATGAATCAACTTATTAAGAATATATAACAATTGTAATTATATATGCACCCAACATTGAAACACTTAAATATATTAAGCAAATACTGTGAAATTCAAAGGGTGAACGAACAACAATACAATAATAGTAAGGGACTTTTACATCATACTCTCAACAACACATAGATTCTCTAGACAAACTCAATAAAGTAACATTGGAGTGCGATGCATAAGGGCACATGTACCCCAATGTTCATAGCAGCATTCTCAACAATAGCGAAAACATGGAAAGAGCCTACNCTCTCTGCCCCTCCCCTTCTCGCACTTTGTTGCACAGATATTCTGTGTTCACGGATTGGAAGAATTAGTAATATTAAAATATCCATACTACCTGAAGTGATGCACAGCTTCAAGGCAAACTCTATATCTCTATCAAAATTCTATTGTCATTTTTCACAGAAATAGAAAAAAAAAACCCTAAAATTTGTATGTAACCATGGAAGCCCCTGAATAGCCGAAAGTCTTAAGGAAGAAGAACAACAACAAAGCTGAAGGCATTACACTCCTGATTTCAAACTTTATTGCAAATCTAGAGTAATCAAAACAGGCATAAAATCAGATGCATAGACCAATGGAACAGAATAGAGAGCTCAGATATAAACCCACACATATATGGTCAGAGTCCCTGCCAAAGGTGCCAAGATCACGTAATAGGGGAAGGCTAGTCTCTTCAATAAATGGTGTTGGAAACCTGGATGTCCACATGCAAAATAGTGAAGTTAGAATCCTATTTTACACCACCCACAAAAATTAACTTTAACAGTGTTAAAGACTTAACTATAAGACCTGAAATTATAAAACTTCTAGAAGAAAACCATCAAACCATAATCCTAATAAGAGGTTAATCTTCAAAATATATAAAGAACTTCTACAACTCAACAACAATTTGATAATAATCATCATCCAATTTAAAAATGGGCTAAGAGTTTAAACATTTCTCCAAAGAAGACATGCAAATGGCCAACAGGTAAATGAAAAGGTATTCGACATTGCTAATAATCAGGAAAATACAAATCAAAAGCACAATGAGATATTACCTTTATCTGTTAGGATGGCTTTTACCAATAAGATAAAAAATAGCCAGTGTTGGTAAGGATGTGTAAAAAGGGAAACCCTTGTACACTGTTGGCAGGAATGTAAATTGGTATAGCCATTATGGAAAATGGTATGGAGGTTATTAAGAAATTAAAAACAAAGCTACTATATAATCCAGAAATCCCACTTCTGGTTATATAGCCAAGGGAAACTAAGTCAGTATCTGAAAGAGATATCTGTACTTCCATGTACAGCTAGGCATTATTCACAGTAGATAGATATGGAAACAACCGAAGTGTCCATTTGACTGATGAATGGATAAAGATAAAGCTGAATAGATAAAGAAGATGTGGTGCTTATGTAAATGATATATCATTCAGCCATGAAAAATAATGAAATCTTGCCATTTGCTACAACATGGATTAATCTAGAAGACAGTGTGCTGAGTGAAACTGGCCAAAGACAAATACTATATGATCTCACTTATATGTAGAATCTTAAAAAAAAAAACAAAAAAGGCTAACTTTACAGAAATAGTGGGATGGTCGTTTCTGGGGCCTGGAGATAAGGAATCACTGTTCAAAGGATACAAGACTTCAGTTTTTAGATGAATAAACTCTGGGGATCTAATGTACATCATGGAGACTACAATTAATAATACTGTGATATGTATGTGAAATTTGCCAATAGAGTAGACCTTGAGCATTCTTAACAACTACAAAAACAAAAAACTGCAACTATGTGAGGTGCTAGATGTGTTAATTAATCAGGTTGCGGTCATCATTTCACAAATCAAATCATTTCACATGTCAAGTCATTGAGCTGTACATATATAATTTTAAATATATATAATTTTATGTGTCAATTATACCTCAATAAAGCTGAAAAATCCAACAACATTAAGCAAGATAAGATTCACAGTGTTGTATATCCAATAAAATAATTATCAGGCATAAAAAGAAGCTGGAGAATGCAATCCATAATGAGTAGAAAAATCAAATCAGAACAAATCCAGAACTGATATAGACACTAGAACTAGTAGACATGAACATTAAAATGGCCATCTTAACATTATTCCATTATTATAACTATACCCTTGATGTTTAAAATGATAAAGATATAGAAAAATTCCAAGTAAAATTTCTAGAAATGAAAGATATCATGTCTGAGATGAAAAATACACTGGATGGAATAATGTCATTGTAGACACAGCAGAGGAAGAGATTAGTGAACTGAAGGCATATAGATAGAAACTAAGAAAAATAAAATTCAGGGATAAAGGAGAATTTAAAAGCCAAATGAAAAGAATATTAGGAAAGGAGTGCTGNTGGGTGTTATATGGAAACCAACTTGACAATAAACTATTAAAAAAAACAAAAGAGTATTAGTGATTTTTGTGGGACGACTGAAAGCGGCCTATTACACATGTAATTACAGAAGAAGTGGGGTCAAACATTTCAAGAGAGTCGCTGAAAATTACCAGAAATAAGGCTATCCCATAATGATAAAGACTTCAATTCACCAAGAGCACATAACATTCCTAAATGTTTATGTCCCCAATAATGCAGACTCAAAGTACTTGAAGAAAAAAGTAGTACAACTTCAAGTGGAAATAGAAAATTGTGCAAGTATAGTATAAGATTTCAGTATCTTTTGCTTTTTCTTCCAGTATCTTTTTCTGAAAAATTGATAGAATAGAGAGAAATCAGAAAGAATATAGTAGACTTGAACAACAAAATCAACCAACTTGACCTAGTTAACATTTATAAAATGCTGCATCTGAAAACAGTAGAATACACATTCTTTTCGGGTGTAAATGTTCATAGGACATTTGGCAAGATAACTCATATTCCGGGCCACAACACAAATCTTAATGTATTTTAAAAGTTTTAAGTCACAGAAAGAAGATTTTTTTTAGCAACAATGGAATTAAATCAATAACAAAGTGACCTCTGTGGATTCCCCCNAATCAATAAGAAAATGACCTCTGTAAATTCCCCCAAATATTTGAAAACTGATTAACAAACTTCTAGAAAAAAAATGGGTTGAAGAAGAAAATTAAAAGGAAATTAAAAAGTTTTAAACAAATGTATATGAATACAAGACATATCAAAAATTTTACGATGATATTAAAGCTGTACCTATGGTGAAATTTATAGCACTAAATATCTATATTAGAAAAAAGCAAGTGCTGAAACCAATGACCACAGATTCTTCTAAAAAGAAGAGCAAAGTAGATCAAAACAGCAAGAGAAGTAAAATAATAAGTATCAAAGCAAAAATTAATAGAATAGAAAATAAAGATCAATGAAACCAAAAGCTAATTCTTTACAAAACTAAGAATGCTAAGAAACCTCTAGCCTATCTGATCAGGAAGGACTGAAAAAAGAAACAAATGTCAATATTGAGAATGGTAGAAGTAACATCACTGCAGATTGAACATATGCTTAAAATATATTCAGGGAATATTTTGATAACTTTATGCCAATATATTTGACAACTTAGATAAAATGAACAAATTCTTTGAAGAATGAAACCTAACAAAGGATAATAAAAAATAGATAACA
>NW_027527804.1:1477304-1486330 GCF_008692635.1 Crocuta crocuta
TATTCCTATAATTATTAAGGAAATTAAATTTGTAGTTAAAAACCTTCCCAGAAAGAAAACTCCAGGCTTAGTTGGCTTCACTTGTGAATTCCATCAAATATTCAATGAAGAATACCAACTTTTTATAAACTTACAAGAAATAAAAGAGGAGGGAATATTTCTCAAAGTATTCAGTTAGTCCAGTGTTACCCTTATACCAAAACCAGTAAAAGGCATCATAAGAAAACTATAGACCAATACCCCTTATGAACACAGATGCAAACATCCTCAGGAAAATACTAGCAAATCAACTTCAGCAACATATAAAAATAACTATACATCATGAGAAGAGGGATTTATCCCAGGAATGCAAACTTGGTTCAACATACTAAAATCAATCAGTGTATGAATACACCATAATAAGAGGACATGGGACAAAAACCATATGACAATCAATAGATACAGGAAAATCATTTTACAAAATTCAATACTCATTCATGTTAAATACACTCATAAACTAGAATGGAAGGAAACTTCCACAATCCGAGAAATGGCTTCCATAAAAACCCACAGCTAATACCACATTTAATGATGAAAGAGACTGATTTTCCCCCGAAGATAAGAAATAAGATGGATGAATGTTTGCTCTCATCACTTCCAGTTAACACTGAAAAGAGGTTCTGACCAGTGCAATCATACAAGAAAAGAATAAGGTACAGAATGGAAGAAGTAACTTTCTTTTCATTCATAGATGACAAGATCTTACAATATAGAAAATTCTAAAAAATTCACAAATGAACTGTTAGAAACCATAAATGAGTCCAGCCAGACTGCAGGATATAAGATCAATATTAAAAAATCAACTGTACGTCTATATGTTAGTAAAGGTAAATAGAAAATTAAAGTGTAAAAAGTGAAATTTAAAATAGTATAAAAATATTATATACTTTGTGATAAAGCTGACAAAAGATGCCGTAAACCCACATGGTGAAAACCACAAAATGCTGCTGAGAGAAATTAAAGATCTAAATAAATGGAGAAATAGATGTTGTTCACAAGGCCAGAACCCTAGATGTTAAGATGCCAATCTTCCCCAAATTGATCTATAGATTCCATACACTCTCAACCCAAATCCCATAAGTCTTTTCTGTAGAAACTGATAATCTGATTCTAAAATTTATATGGAAATTCAAGTGCCCCAGAATAGATAAAACAAATTTTTTAAAAGTTTTCATCTTTTTTTTTAATGTTTACTTATTTTTGAGACAGAGGCAGAGTGTGAGTGCGGGAGGGGCAGACAGAGAGGGAGACACAGAATCTGAAACAGGCCTCAGGCTCTGAGCTGTCAGCACAGAGCCCGATGCAGGGCTCGAACCCACCAACCATGAGATCATGACCTGACCCGAAGTCAGACACTTAACCAACTGAGCCACCCAGGCGCCCCTAAAAGTTTTCATCTTAATTACACATAGTTAGGATACAATGTTATATTAATTTCAGTTATACAATATAGTGATTCAACAATTCCATACTTCATCCAGAGCTCATTATGAGAAGCACACTGCTTAATCACCATCACCTGTTTTCCCTATCCCTTAACCTCCTCCCCTCTGGTAACCATCAGATTGTTCTCTATGATTAAGAGTCTGTTTCTTGGTTTGTTTCTCCCTTTTTTCCCCTTTGTTTTGTTTCTCAAATTACACATGTGAGAGAAATAATATGGGATTTGTATTTCTCTAACATATTTCACCTAGCTTTATACTCTCTAGATTTATTCATGTTGTTGCAAATGGCAAGATTTCATTCTTTTTTATGGTTGGGTAATATTCCATTGTATATATATACCACCTCTTTATGCATTCATCAACTGATGGACATTTGGGCTGCTTCCATATCTTGGCTGTTGCAAATAATGCTGCTATAAACATAGGGGTTCATATATTCCTTTGAATGGGTATTTTTGTATTCTTTGGATAAATACCCAATAGTGTGATTGCTGGATCATAGGGTAGTTCTATTTTTTAACTTTTTGAGGAACCACCATACTGTCTTCCACAGTGGCTACACCAGTTTACCTTCCCACCAACATTGCAAGAGGATTCCTTTTTTTTTTTTTTTCTCACATTCCTGCCAACACTGGTTATTTCTTGTGTTGTTCATTTTAGCCATTCTGACAGGGTTGAGGTGACATCTCATTGTAGTTTTGAATTGCATTTCCCTGATGGTAAGTGATGATGAACATCTTTTCATGTGTCTGTTGGCCACTTGAATGTCTTCCTTGGAGAAAAGTCTGTTTATGTCTTCTGCTCATTTTTTCAATCGGATTATTTGCTCTTTGAGTGTTGAGTTGTATAAGGTTCTTATATATTTTGGATACTAACCCTTTATCAGATATGTCATTTGCAAATATTTTTTCCCATTTTGTAGGTTGCCTTTTAGATTTGTTGATTGTTTCCTTCACTGTGCAGAAGTTTTTAATTTTGATATAGTACCAATGGTGTTTGTTTGTTTGTTTGTTTTTGCTTTTGTTTCCCTTGTCTCAGGAGACATCTAGACATAATAGGCTATGGCCGATGTCAAAGAAGTTACTGCCTTTGTTCTCTTCTAGGATTTTTATGGTTTCAGGTCTCATATTTAGGTCTTTATTCCATTTTGAGAGAAAGAGAGAGAGGGAGGAAGGGAGCTAGAAGGAGGGAGAGGGAGAGGGAGAGACAGAGAGAATCTTAAGCAGGCACCATGCCTAGCATGGAGTCTCATGTAGGGCTCTATCTCACGGCTGTGAGATCATGACCTGGGCTGAAATAAAGAGTTGGATGCTCAACCAATTGAGCCTCTCAGGTGCACCAAAGTCTTCCATCCATTTTGAATTTATTTTTGTGTATGGTGTAAGAAAGTAGCCCAGTTTCTTTCTTTTACATGTGGATGTCCAGTTTTTTCAACACCATACTTTACTGAAGAGACTTTTTCCCATTGGATAGTCTTTCCTGCTTTGTCGATGATTAATTGACCATACAGTTGTCAGTTTATTTCTGGGTTTTCTATTCTGTTATACTGATCTATGTGCCTAATTTTATGCCAATACCATATTGTTTTGATTGCCATGGCTTTGCAATATAACTTGAAGTCTGGAATTGTGATACCTTCAGCTTTGTTTTTCTTTTTCAAAATTGCTTTGACTATTCAGGGACTTTTGTGGTTCCATACAAATTATAAGATTGTTTGTTCTAGTTGTACAAAAAATGTTGTTGTATTTTGATAGAGATTGCACTAAATGTATAGATTGCTTTGTGTAGTATAGACATTTTAACAATATTTGTTTTTCCAGTTCATGAGCATGGAATGTCTTTCCATTTCTTTGTGTCATCTGCAATTTCTTTCATTGATATTTTATAGTTTTTAGAGTACAGGTCTATTACCTCTTTGTTTAAATTTATTCCCAGGTATCTTAGTATTTTGGGTGCAATTGCAAATAGAGTTGTTTTCTTAATTTCTCTTTCTGCTGCTTCATTAGTAGTGTACAGAAATGCAAAAGATTTATTTTTTAAAGAATTTTATGTTTATTTTTGAGAGAGAGAGAAAGTGCGAGTGGGGGAGGGACACAGAGAGAGGGAGACAGAGAATCTGAAGTAGGCTCCAGGCTCTGAGCTGTCACCACAGAGCCTAACGTGGGGCTCCAACTCACGAACTGCAAGATCATGACCTGAGCCTAGGTTGGATGCTTAACTGACTGAGCCAGCCGGGTGTCCCAAAATGCAACATATTTCTGTACACTGATTTTGTATCCTTTGACTTTACTGAATTTGTTTATCAGTTCTAGCAGTTTTTTGGTGGAGTCTTTAGGTTTTTTTTTATATATAGTGTCATGTTATTTGCAAATAGTGTCATGTTATTTGCAAGTAGTGAAAGTTTTACTTCTTCCTTATCGATTTTGATGCCATTGTTTTCTTTTTGTTTTGATTGCTGTGACTAGGACTTCTAGTACTATGTTGAATAAAAGTAGTGAGAGTGGATATCTTTGTCTTTTTCCTGACCTTAGGGGAAAAGCTCTCAGTTTTTCTCCATTGAGGATGATATTAGCTGTGGGTTTTTAATATATGACCTTTATCTAGTTGAGGTATGCTCCCACTAAACCTACTTTGTTGAGGGTTTTTATCATGAATGGATGCTGTATTTGTCAAATGCTTTTTCTGCATCTATTGAAATGATCATACAGTTCTTATCCTTCCTCTTATTGATGGAATGTAACACAATGATTGATTTGCAAATATTGAACCACTCTGGCAACCCAGGCATAAATCCAACTTGATCATGGTGAATAAATTTTTAATGTGTTATTGGATCAGTTTACTACTATTTTGTTGAAGATTTTGCACTTATGTTTATCAGAGATACTGGCTTATAGTTCTCTTTTTTTTGTGGGGTTTTTATATGGCTTTGGAATCAGGGTAATGCTGGCCTCATAGAATGAATTTGAGGTTTTCCTTCATTTTCTATTTATTTTTTCATAGTTTGAGAAGAACAGGTATTAAATTTGCTTTAAATATTTGGTAGAATTTGCCTGTGAAGCCATCTGGTCCTAGACTTTTGTTTGTTAGGAGTTTTTTCATTAGATTCAATTTCTTTGCTAGCTATTGGTCTGTTCAAATATTCTATTTCTTCCTGTTTCAGTTTTGGTAGTTTTACATTTCTACGAATATATCTATTTCCTCTAGTTTGTCCAATTTTCTGGCATAATAGTTTTTCACGGTAGTATCCTATAATTGTTTTTATTTCTTTGTTGTTGGTTTATTTTCTCCTCTTTCATTTGTGATTTTATTTACTTGGTTCTTTGGCTCTTTTTTTCTTGATAAGTCAGGTTAGCAGTTTATCAATTTTATGGATTTGTTTTCAAAGAATCAGCTCTTGGTTTAACTGCTCTGTTCAATTTTTTTTTTTTAATTTCTACTTCATTTATTTCTGCTCTAATCTTTATTATTTCTTTTCTGCTGGTTTTAGGTTTTGTTCATTGTTCTATTATCTAGGTCCATTAGGTGTAAGGTTACATTGTATATTTGAGACTTTACTTCCTTCTTGAGAAAGGCCTGTATTGCTGTATACTTCCCTCTTATGACCACCTTTGCTGCCTCCCAAGGTTTTGCACCATTGTGCTTTCATTTTCATTTGTTTCCATGTACTTTTTTTTTTTATTTCTTCTCTTATTTCCTGGTAGCTTTATTTAACCTCCATGAATTTGTCATCTTTCCAGACTTTTTCCTGTGATTGACTTCTAGTTTCATAGTGTTGTGGTCTAAAACAACTTTTATTTATTTTTTTAAATATAATTTATTGTCAAATTGGTTTCCATACAACACCCAGTGCTCATCCCAACAAGTGCCCTCCTCAATGCCCATCTTTTAAAAAGAAGAACAAAGTTGGGGCATTAACAGTACCTAATTTCAAAGTTATTATAAAGCTACTGTGATCAAGACAGTATGATATTGCAATAAAGATGGACAATAAATTAATGTAACACAATAGGGAATTCAGAAATAGACACACATATATGGAGAACTGATTTCTGACAAAGATACAAAAGTAATTTGTTGAAGAAAGGAGACAATTTGGTATCCAAATGCAAAAATATGAACTTTGACCAATATCTTGCATAATATACAAAAATTAATTCAAAATGAATGACAATCTAAACGTAAAATCATAATTTTTAAGATGTCAACATGAGACAAAATAATTGTGTCCTTNAAAAATGGGTAAAAGTCTGAACAAATATTTCACCAAAGGAGATTCACAACAGCAAATAAACACATGAAAAGATGGCCATCTTAATTAGTAACTAGGGAAGTGCAAATTGAAAACATAATTAGATACTACTGCATCTTATTAGGATGGTTACATTAAAAAAAAATATATATATGTAGCAAATGTTGGAGAGGATGTGGAAGAACTGGAATTCTCATATAAATGTAAAATGCTTCAAATAGTTTGGAAAAAAANTATTAGATATGACACCAAAAAACAATCCACAAAAGAACAAATTGATAAATTTGGCTTTGTCAAAATTAAAATTAAAGACTTCTGTGAAAGATACTGCTAAGACAGTGAAAAGACAAGCCACCCACTGGGAGAAAATCTTTTCTATGCTTATATCTGATAAAGGATTTGTATCCAGAATATGTAAAGAATTCTCTTAACCTAACAATAAGAAAATAAACAACTCCATTTAAAAAATGGGTAAAAGTCTGAACAAATATTTCACCAAAGGAGATTCACAACAGCAAATAAACACATGAAAAGATGGCCATCTTAATTAGTAACTAGGGAAGTGCAAATTGAAAACATAATTAGATACTACTGCATCTTATTAGGATGGTTACATTAAAAAAAAATATATATATGTAGCAAATGTTGGAGAGGATGTGGAAGAACTGGAATTCTCATATAAATGTAAAATGCTTCAACTAGTTTGGAAAAAAAATTTGGCAGTTTCTTAAAAAGCTAAGTGTACACTTCCTTTAAGATTCAGTCATTTCTCTCCTGGCTATTTACTCATGAGAAATTAAAGCCTATATCCATGCAAAGACTTGTATATGCATGTTTACAGTAACATTACTGGTAATAGCCAAATACTGGAAATAACCTAAGTGACCATCAACAGGTAAATTAAAAAACAAATTTGGTATATCTACACACTGGAACACTACATAGCAATAAAAAATGAATGAAGTATACATGCCACAAAATATTTTAATCTCAAAATATTTATGCTTAAAGAAGCCATACCAAAAAGAGTATATATTCTCTGATTCCATTTATATAAAACTCTAGAAAATGTAAACTAATCTGTAGCAACAGAAAGTGAATTAATGGTCATCTGTGGGAAGAGGAACATGAAGGAAGGATTACAGAGGAGCAAGAGGAACTTTAGGGAGTGATGGATATNATATCATATATATATATAAAATGTATATATATACACATACACACATATACATGCACACAGTATATACATATATATGTATTATATATATTCATACAGTTTAAATATGTGCAGTCTATTGTATATCAATTATGTTTCAATCAGTCTATTAAAAATAAAGAAAAAAACACCAAAAGAAAATAGTTAAATTGCTGATATAGCTAAAATTGTGCAACCCCCAAATTTCAATTCAAACACTTACCCATACAGCTCAAGCATTAGTTAGCAGGCAATATTCTTAAGGTTTCAAATAACTGGTACTCTTTCCTTCTGACAAAATATATCAACTAAAGGTTATGACCCACCCAGGTTTTCTGGGGCTAGGAAGAACCTCAAACATTTCTCCTATCTCCACCTCCCTGCCCAGTTCCATACGTCTTCAGCTTTTCTTTGCCTACAAATATTTACTGAGCATCTACCATGTGCTAGACACTGCACTAGGCAGAAGTAGGGATGGGGGTGCCAGATATAAAAGTGAACAAGACACAGTCCCAGCGCTTAAAAAGTTTTATTGGCAAATAGGACGATATCTAACATCTAAGTGTGAAATCAGCAATGTTTGTTTTCTAAGCTCCAGTGCCCTTCTGCTTTCTTCCTCATTCTCTTTATTAAAGAAAAGATTGATCAAAACCTCTCTGACTCTTGCCTGAGCTCACAGCTTTTATCAGAACCCTAGCTCTCAATCTGTCTGAAAACAAGAAGACTCTGTGGATTCGAGTCCATTGAAAACACTGGGTTTTCACTTATCCACCTATCTGGCTTCTAGTTCCATAAATACACAACAGAGCTAACAGCTCACCCATTTCACACCATCCCTGTCCCAGCTGTGAACTAACCTCCCAACACCAATCTGGCTGAAACAGATGGCCCCAAATTTGTCCTGCTAGGAGTCCCTTGGATCCCCAGGGCTGGACCTTCAGAATGAGGGACAAGGAAAAGCTGATTATTCAGAGTAGTCAGGATGGGAGGCTCAGGGTTATGAGAATATGAAGGGATTGGAAATGCCAGGCGACTCAGCCTAATGTCGAGGGAAAAAAGAAAAACTAAGCATTTCACCTGGCTGTATATCAAAATTTAAGGAATTAGTCATTTAAATTGACTTCCTAATGTATGCTTCCCAATGGCCATGAACAGTTATTTCTATGCAGACAATTCAATGTGTATCAAAATAACTTAGTTTAAGCTGCATTAGAACACAACACCAAACTCTGTTCATGAATACTCAAGTTCCACACTGGTTGCTTCTATACAACTACTTTAGGACACATATTTCTTTAGGATATTAGAAAGTGGTGTTGCACCTGGTAATGTTGAAGCCAGAAAGAAACACTTGTCGTTTTGGAAGGTTAATGTGCTGAAAAGGTATGGTACACCCAGAAGGGCTTTTCCTGGACCTCTTCATTAAACAACTGTCTTTTCATCCCACACAAAATGAGTTTGGGGACACAGCAAAGCATATCTGTTTAATACATTTTTGACACTTGACAGCCCTTCACCTTCCTATGATCAAGTTCTCCACTTCTTCTCAACATATGTACACCTTTCTAAGTTGTTAAGTCACTAGTTACCTCCACCTTGTGTTGCAGTCATAACTTAAAGGCACCCACAGTGATCTCTGTGGTATCCCTAGGAGAAGGGTGGACACTAATGCATAAGTGTATCTGGGCAAAAGAAAATCTCTTTCTTCCAAAGCTATTTCTGTCCCCTGAGCATCTTAGAAAATGTAGATTACTCTCCAAATATTCCGAATTCTTCTGGAGAAGGGGGCATCTGAAGGACCCCTGACATTGGGAGAACTATCTCTTGACTGAAACGGGGTGGGAAAAGTCAGTATTATGTTTGAAGTGGAGTTCCAACAAAGCTGGGAATTCTAGAAAACCCAAGCAGGTATGAAGCCACTGTACCCTGGATTCCAGTACAGAGCCAACTCCTGATGCAGCCTGCTGTATGCATCCTAACTCGTAGGTGCCAGAGTAAATTGCCCTTTGAATGGAAACCAGACTGCACTGAACATTTTGAGCCATTTATTTGTTCCTTTAAAAAAAAACCGGCCTTTTTTTCCTCCTCCATTACA
>NW_027527804.1:1486446-1490368 GCF_008692635.1 Crocuta crocuta
CTTGGCCTTTAAAGAGATTTGCTAAGAAGGAGGGAAATACAACTGTTTTTTCACACTGTGCTGTGCCAAGTTGTAATATTTTCTAGAGTTAACCAGGACCAATGAGTTTCACTCCCGGATTTTGCACGCTTTCTATATTTAAAGTAGTTCAGAGAAGGAGCATCACATTTTACTTTAGGAGACTAATTCTATGATTTACCAAAGTTCAGTGCAGTGCAGAGGATTGGGATGAATATTAGTTTAGGGTTAAGCAATCTGAGCTTCACTTTCCTCATCTGTAAATCAAGAGAGTTAAACTACATCTCTAAATTTACATTCTATAAAGTTTCTTCCATTTCTGACATTTGATGATTTTTAAATTCATTTATATACTCATTTAGTTATTAAATGTTTACTGAGCGTGTAACATGTGTCAGACATTGCATTGGCAGGAGTAGGATGGGCGTGTCGATACAACAGTGAATAAGCCGTGTTCCCAACTTTTAAAAAGGTCTAGGGTTGTTTTTTTAATACACATTAAAGATTCTGAATCTTTAAGGGGATGAAGAGCCATTGGTGAACTTACTGGTGGGGGCAGGGGGAGAAGAATAGATTTTGTTTACACTGAGACAGCCAAATCATCCAGTAGAAACCACTGAAGAGGCTGTTGCAGTGGTTCCTGACAGAGGTGAGGAGGGCTTGGACAAGATCCATTCAACAGCTAGTCAGCAATGTACAATTAGTAAAATTTACATAGCCTTGTTACCACTATAGAACATGCAAAATAGTATGAAGCCTTTGCTTCCATAGCTTGAGGAGACAGTTAATATGCTCCCTTGGAAGCTGAAGCAAAAAAAAATTCACTGTGGAATGACAAAGCTGAGAGAGATAATTTGTAACACAAGATGGTGTTTGAAACCAGTTGTGATGATTAATTCTTCTTTCAAAGTAGATGCAAAGTACTGTCAGAGTTCAGGGAGTTGGGGGAAGAAATCTGCACAACTGAAATGGTCAAGCAAGATTTCACAAAGAAAGGGGTTGGTAGGTCTGCAGTAGGGAAAGAAATACATGAAGGCAACAAGGCATAGGTTGGGAGCGCCAAGTGAATTTTTGTGGAATAGCATGTGGTTGGGTTTGAGAGTGGTATGAGATAGACGGTTAAGCTATAATTGCAGATAAGGTTAGATTAAATAGGTTGGAGTCAAATCTGGAAAGACGCCAAAAGTCACGCTAGATAGTTAAGACTTGATTCTTAATGTAGTTGGAAGTTGTTGAAAATCTTTGAGCAACAAGAGACAATCTGATATGGGATTTAGGAAATGAATTTGAAGGCAATGTGGAAGATGGGTTGAATAAACGAGATTATGGAGGTCAGTTAGGAGGCTGTTGTAGTATGATATGTATGATCATTCTGCCTTTTTGCTTCCCTTCCCTAAACACAGAAACACAAACACCAACTACTTCTCAATTCTCTGGGTCACTGATGAAGCAGGATCCTTATCTTCTGGGTCCTAGGTCCAATTTCAGCAGCCTCAAGTTGAAATCACCATTCAATAGGCATTTCTTGATATTGGCACACAGAAAATTTTTTTTGTTTTGTTTTGGTTTTGGTTTTGGTTGTTTTTTTGGTGCTGGTTCAAGGCACTTAGCCTCTTCCCCAGTACCACTGAGTTTAACTTCCCGTTGTGATATTCACACAGCTCAGAGTCAACCACATATCTGCCTTGCATGAAATTCTTATCTCACCCCACTGCCTTTCCTGAGATGTCCAAGCTTTTCCTTTAACATTTACACAAAATATCATATCTGTAACTTCAGGTCCACTATGTCCAGCAGACAGATCTGACCTACAGTGACTTCTGGAGAGAAGGCAGTCATAATAATCATCTAAGAACTGAGTTGGCATTCACACAGTTAGTCCAATTAGCTCAGGGTGGAGAAAATTCTCTTCCCCAGGGCAACATCTCTTTGATTTCCTAGAATGTCAGAGGTAAAGGGTTCATTAGAGAGCATTCTCATACAGATGAGGTGACTGAGACCAGAGAGAATAAGTAGATTTTCCTAGATTACCCTGCTAATTAGTGACAGAACTGGAACTAGATGCAGTTTCTTAAGCTCTGGGTCAGCTTTCCTTTCATTATATTCAGCACTCAAGGCAATGTTGTTCTGATTCCTGTTGCTGCACCCTAGAGAAAAATTTGCCCTTACGTGGCCGTTTTTCAGGAAATTGAAAATCTAAAGATAAGGAAGATTAAGAGACCTATAAGAGTGACTAATCAGCTACTCAATTTCAAAAGAAAGTAATAAGAGGTAACACATTGAAGATTACAGAGTGTCCAAGAGCATAACAGCAATGGCAAGAAAATATTTTAAAATATTTGTGAATTTACAGAATACATTTTCATGTCCCTAATATTGTCTTTTATCTGTTGTTAATGGTCACACAAAAATTCAAATCTCTTTTTTTTAATTGGTAGGTGGATTAAAATTTTTTTTGAGAGAGAGAATGAGCTGGGAGAGGGGCAGAGACACACACACACACACACACACACACACACACACACACAGAGAGAGAGAGAGAGAGAGAGAGAATTTTAACCAGGCTCCATGCTCAGCACAGGGCTCAGTCCCATAACCCTGGGATCATCACCTGAGCCAAAACCAAGTCGGATGTTCAACTGACTGAGCCATCCAGTCACCCCCAAATGTCTCTATTAATTAAGCCTTTTAATTTTTCGATAATTGTAGATTATCAGGAGCTATAAGAAACAATGTGGAAAGATTTAAAGTACACTTTTTCCAGTTTTCTGTAATGGTAACATTCTTGAAAAACAATGGTACAATACTGCAGAATACTGACACTGATTCAGAGAAGATATAGAGCATATCTGTCACCACAAGGATTCCTTATGTTGCCCTTTTACTGGCACATCCACTTCCCTCCTGACACTCCTCCCATCCAGCTTCTATAATTCCTGACAACCACTAATCTATTTTTTGTTTACATAATGTTGTCATTTCAAGAATATGTAAATGGAATCTTACAGTATGTAACTTTTTAGAATTGGCTTTTTTCACTAGGCATAAGTTCTCCAAGTTGTTTCATGTATCAGTGGTTCATTTCTTTTTATTGCTGAGTAGAATTCTGTGGTATGGATGTACCACAGATTTTTTTATTCATTCTACCCATTGAAAGACATTTGGGTTATTTCCACTTTCTGGCTATTACAAATAAAGCTGCTATCAACATTTGTGTACAGGGTTTGTGTGAATGTAAGTTTTAATTTTTTTGACATAGAAGACCAAGAACGTGATTGATTACTGGATCACATAGTTTCTGCATTTTAGTTTTTTGAGAAACCACCAAACCATTTTCCAAGTGGCTGTATCACTTTACATTTCCACTAGCAATGCATAAGTGGTCCAGTCTCTCTGCATTGTTACCAATATTTGGTGTTGTCACTATTTTCTATTTTAGCCGTTACTATAGGTTTGTAGTGGTTTCTTATGATTTTAGTTTGCATGTTCCTAATGGATAATGCTGTTGACCATCTTTTGAGGTGCTTATATTCCATCTTTATATCCTCTTCAGTTAAATATTTTGTCACCTTTTTTGCCAGTTTTATAATTGAGTTGTTTGTTTACTGTTGAGCTTAGAAAATCCATTATATATTCTAGATATGAGTGCTTTGTTTGATATTTGACTTGCAAACATATTCTTCCAATGTCTTGTCCTTTCATCTACTTTACAGGGTCTTTCTTTTTTAAATTTAAATTCCAGTTAGTTACCATAGTGTTATCTTAGTTTCAGGTGTACAATATAGTGATTCAACACTTCCATACATCACCCAATGCTCATCAAAACAAGTGCACTCTTTAATGTCTATCATTTATTTCACTCATTTCCCCACTCCTCCTCCCCTCTGGTGGCCAGCAGCCTGTT
>NW_027527804.1:1490547-1491501 GCF_008692635.1 Crocuta crocuta
CTTGTTTTCTAATAGTTAAGATTCTATTTTTTTGTATGCCTCTCTCTCTCTCTCTCTCTCTCAGAGTTTTTCTCAAACTCTATTTTTACTTTGGTGAGGTTCAATTCTATTAACTTTTCTTTTTTTGAATTGTGCTCTTGGTGTCAAATCTAAAAACTCTTTGCCAAANGGCCCCTGAAACACTCTGAGTTAATTTTTGTATAAGGTGTAAGACAGGTCAAGATTCTTTTTTATGTTTTGTCTATGGATGTCTTCTTGTTCCAGTACCACGTGTTTAAAAGAATCCTTCCTGAATTGTATTGCTTTTGTATCTTTGCTAATAATCAGTTGGGCATATACGTGTGGGTCTATTTCTGGGTTCCCAGTTTTATGTCATTATTTTGTGTGCCTATCACTTTTTGATATCACAATCTTGATTACCATAACTATATACTAAGTCTTGACATTGGGTAGAATGATTCCTCCCACTTTATTCTTTTTTTAAAGTTTTATTTATTTATTTTGAGAGAAAGACAGTGTGAGTGAGGGAAGGACAGAGAGAGAAGGAGAGGGAGAATCCCAAACAGTCTCTGCACTGTCAGCACAGAGCCTGACGTGGGGCTCAAACTCACAAACCATGAGATCATGACCTGAGTCGAGATCAAGATCAGAGTGAGCCACCCAGTCACCCCCCTCCCACTTTATTCTTATTTTTCAAAATTATTTTAGCTATTCCAGTTCTATTATTTTTCCAAATAAAATTTAGAACAATCTTGTCTATAGCTACAAAGAATCTTGCTAGGATTTTAGGAAGAATTATGTTAAACTTGTCTATCAATTTGGGGAAGTAGTGGCATCTTCACTGAATCTTTTAATCCATGAACACAATGTCTTTCCATTTGTTTAGATCTTTGATTTATCAACTTTTTGTAGTTTTCAGTATACAAGTTCTGTACATATTTTGCTAGATTTAAC
>NW_027527804.1:1491616-1506841 GCF_008692635.1 Crocuta crocuta
TAGATTTAACCCTAAATATTTCATTTTTGAGCAGTAGTAAGTGGTAATATATTTTTATTTTGGTCATCTCATATTAATTGCTAGTAAACAGAAACTCTATAATTGATTTTAGTATGTTTGCCTTGTATCCAGTGATCTTGCTGAGTTTATTAGTTCTAGACTTTTTTGTAGATTTATTGGGAATTTCTATGTAGACAAACGTCATTTTCAAAAAGGAAGTTTTATTTATTCCAATCTATATCTTTTTTATATCCATTTCTTACTTCGTTACACGTTTTAAGTTTCCAGCATTATGTTTAATAAGAGAGATGAAATGAACATCCTTGCATTGATCTTAGGGGAAAAGCAGTCATTCTTTCACCATTCAGGATAATGTTAGCTCTAGGTTTTTAAAGATGCTATTTATGTTAGGAAACCTCCTTCTGTTCCTATTTTTCTGAGAGATATTATCATGAAGGGATGCTGAGTTTAGTCAAATTCCTTCTCTGCAGATTTAGATATGATTATGTGATTTTCCTTCTTTAGTCTGTTAATATGGTGAATTACACTGATTTTCAGATACAATCAGCCTTGCATCCCTCGAATAAATTTTACTTGGTTATGGGGTATAATTTTTATTGTATATTGCTGACTTCTATTCTTAACATTTCATTAAGGATGTTTGCATCTATAGTCACAGGTAATATTGTCTGTAGTTTTCCTTTTTGTACTGTCTTTGTCTGGTTTTGCTACCAGGATAATATTAGCTCCATAATACTTAGCCCCTATTTTCTAGAAGAAATTGTGTAGAATTGGTGTTAATTATTCTTTAAGTGTTTGGTACAATTCTCCAGTGAAACCATTGGGCTTAGGAATTTCTTTTCAAGAGCTTGAAAACTAAGGGTTGCCTGGGTGGCTCAGTTGGTTAAGCGACTGACTCTTGATTTTGGTTCAGGTCATGATCTCATGGTTTGTGGGACAGGCTCTGTGTGTCAAGCAGGAAGCCTGACTGAGTTTCTCTCTATGCCCCTCCCTGACTTGTTCTCAAACTAAATGAATAAAAAAAAAGCTTTAAAAATACAAATTCAATTGATGTAACAGTTTATAGGACTATTCAAATTATCTATTTCATATTGAGTGAGTTGTTGTAGTTTGTATTTTTTGAGGAACTGGCCTCTTTCATTTAACTGTGTAGGGTTGTTTGTAACATTTATCTTTTTGATGGCTATAGGGTCTATAGTGGTATCCTCTCTTTCATTCCTGGTATGTGTAAGTTATGTCTTCTCTCCTTTTTCCTTGTCAATTTTGCTAGAGGTTTGTCAATTTTATGGATCTTTTCAAAGAACTAGGTCTTTGTTTTATTGTTTTTCTCTATTTTTCTGTTTGTTTTAATTTTTGCTGTACTGTTTATTATTTTCTTCTTTCTTCTTTGTGTTTTTTTCTTTTTTGCTCTTCTTTTACTAGGCTCTTGAGGTAGGTAGGACTAATATTATTGATTTGAGACTTGTTCTCTTTTCAAATATAAGCATTTTGTGCTATAAATTCTCCTCTCAGGATTGCTTTAGATATGTCTGCCACATTTGGATGTTGTACTTCCATTTTCATTCAGCAATTTTATTTTGTAATGTATTTTTGTTTTTTATTGTATTGGTATTTTGAAATGTATTTTTATTTTTCTAAAGATGTTATTTATTTGGAGAGAGAGAGAAAGTGAGAGAGAAAATCCCAAACAGGCTCTGCACTGTCAGTGCAGCAGAGCATGATTTAGGGCTCGAACCCATGAACAGTGAGATCATGACCTGAGCTGAAATCAAGTCAGATGCTTAAACGACTGAGCCACCTAGGTGCCCCAGTTTAATGTATTTTTAAATTTCCCTTGAAATTTCCCCTTTAACTCATGGCTTATTTAGAAGTGTGTTCTTTACTTTCCATGTGTTTGGAAATTTTTCTATTGATTTTTTAGTTTGATTACATTGTGGTGAGTGAGCACACTCTGAATTATTTCAGTTCTTTCAGATTTATTGAGGTTTGATTTATGGCCCAGAATGCGGTCTAGTTTTGTAAATGTTCTGTGGAATTTTGAAAAGAATATGTATTTACAATGTGTATTCTGCTGTTATTGGGTGGAGTGTTCTATGAATGTCAATTAGATGCCGTTGATTGGTGGTGTTATTGAATTCTTCTTTGTCTTCATTGATTTTTGGCCTAGTTTTTCCATGAGTTGTTGAGAGAGGTGTGTTGAAGTCCCAAACTATAATTCTACATTTGTTTATTTCTTCCTTTAGTTCTGTCAGTTTTTGCTTCACATACTTTGCAGCTCTGTTATTTGGTGCACTTACATTTAAGATTTCTACATCTTCCTGGTGGATTGACCCGTTTATAATTCGTAATACCCTTCTCTGTACTTAGTAATTTTATTTGGTCTGAAGTCTACTTTGTTTAATATTAATATTGCCATTCTTGATTTCCTTTGACTAATGTTAGCATGATATATAATTTTTTTCCATTCTTATACTTTCTGTCTGCCTATTTTGCTTTAATTTATGTGAGCTTTCTGTAAACAACATATGGTTGGGTCATGTTTTTTTTTAATTTACTCTTTCACTTTTTAAAAATTGGTATACTTAGATTATTTACAATTAATGTAATTATTGATATATTAGGGCTTCTGTCTGCCTATTTACTTTGTGTTTTCTTTTACTCCTTTACAGTGGCTCATTGGAGTAGACACTTGTAATCACGTTATATACTATAATCATCAAACACGAAATGTAATTAGAAAACTCAAGATGAACAGGAAAGTGTATTTACTCATATTTTGGCTTTCTTTTATTTTATCTTCCTGAGGTGGAAAGATTCCTTCTTGAATTGTTTCTTTTCTGTTTAGAGATTTTTTACCATTCATTTTTACAGTAGGGCTCCTGGCAACTAACTCTCTTAGTTTTATTTTTTTTTAATGTTTATTCATTATTGAGACAGAGAGAAACACAGCACGAGTGGGGGAGGGGCACAGAGAGAGACACAGAATCTGAAGCAGGCTCCAGACTCCGAGCTATCAGCACAAAGCCCCACGTGGGGCTTAAACCCACAAACCGTGAGATCATGACCTGAGCCGAAGCCAGATGCTCAACCGACTGAGCCACCCAGGCACCCCATAACTGTCTTAGTTTTCCTTCACCTCAGAATGTTTCCATTTCTCTTTTATTCCTGAATGATATTTTCACCACATATAGGAATCTGGATTGACAAATCTTTTCTTTCAGCACTTAAAAAAACCTGTGCCACTTCCTTCTTGTGTCTGTGATTCCTTATGAAAAATTTGTGTCCTTCAAATTGGTGTAAGGAAGGTTTCATTTCTCTCATTGCTTTCAAGATGTTTTTTGTCTTTAAATTTTCAAAAGTTTGATTATAATGTATCTTGGTGTGGATTACTTTGGGTTTTTTGGGTTTTTCTTTTTAAAAAATTTTTTAAATTTTTTTGATGTTTGTTTAATTTTGAGAACTGTGAGATCATGACCTTAGTCTAAATCAGACGTTCAACTGACTGAGTTACCCAGACGTCCCATGCCTTTNAGGCTTCAGGCTCTGAGCTGTCATGTCAGCACAGAGTCCAATGAGGGGCTCAAACTCATAAACTGTGAGATCATGACCTCAAGGTCATGAGCAAGGCGGGTGCTCAAACCCATGAACCTGAGCCGAAGTCGGAAGTTTAACCCACTGTCACCCAGGCATGCCTGGGTTTTTCTTATTTGGTTTTCACTCAGCTTCTTGAATGTGTAGGTTTATATTTTTTGCCAATTTTTGCAAGTTTTCAAACATGAATTAGGTAGTTTTTCCATCTTTTCCTCTATTTTTTCCTCTGAGACTTCAGTCTCATGACTGTTAGATCTGAGACTCTTCACTTTTTTTTTCCGAACTATTTTCTCTCTGGTGTTCAAATTGAGCAATTTCTATTGTGCTCTCTTCAGGTCCATGGATTCTTTCCTTTGTTCCCTCCATTCTGCTGTTGAGGGCATCCTTGGTATTTTTTTCTTTTTTGGTTTTTGCATTTTCAGTTCTCAAATTTTCATTTGGTTCTTCTTTATGTCTTTTATTTCTTGCTGAGGCTTTTTACTTATTTGAAAAGACTCTATTTCTTGTTTCAAGCATGCAAGTAATTGTTCAAGTATTTTTATGGGACTGCTTTAAAATATTTATCAAGTAATTCTAACATTTATGTCATCTTGGCATCTTTTCACTGTCTTCCTTTAAACAGTTTTATTGAAGTATAATTGATATTCAAAGGACTGTCCTTATTTAATGTGGACATTTCAATGAGCTTGGGCATATGCAAAAACCTGTGATAAATTTTTTTTTCAGTTTGGGATCTTCATACTTGGTATGATAGGTGATTTTTAAAATTGAAATCTGGATATTTGGGTATTATTATAAAAGAGTCTGGATCTTATTTAAATCTTCTATTTTGCTGGTTTTACACAGTGCTCTGCCAGAGAAAGGAAACACACCTTGTTACTGCCAGGTAGAGAATGAAGTCCAGTTTCCCTACTTACTTAGCCTCCTTTGACACTCAGGTGGGATGGGATCCTCATTATTGTTAGGTGGGGGGTGGCATTTTTGGTTTCTACCTACTGATATCTCCCTGGCTAGGAGGAATAAGAGTGCCTCATTATAGCCTCCACATGGCACCAAATGACACAATAGGGTGGAGTGGCCTTATGACTGCTGGTTAATGATGAAAGCACTTACTCTCCACTAGAACTCCTTGACGTCACCACAAGCAGGGAGGGGTGCCTCATTGCTGCTGGATGTGGGTGGAAGTTCAGTTTCCCCAGGTAGTCAGTTTCCATTAACACTGTGGGCGATGAGGGTTTGACCTTGTTACCAACTCGCAGTCATTAAAGTTCTAGTTCCCTATTTGGCCTTCTCTGACTCAAATCTGGTGGGGGTGTTCTGCTGCTTGGTAATAGACCCCAGAGAGTTGTAGGCTCTCTACTTGTCCTTTACTAACATAGATAGTGGTTGGGCCACCATTTTTCCCTTTAGTTTTTAGCTGGAATAGAGAAGATACTGCCTAAAATGCTTTCTGTTATGCAAAGTTGTCCTTTTCCTGGCCATTTGGCTAGAGAAAGCAGGCTTTTGTTGGGACCTTTTCTTTGTTTCTACCTGTAGCCATTTCGTATTTGGAGATTTCTTCATTTCCATGTCTGTGATATATGAGGCAAAAGGAAGACAAAAAAACTCAGGAACCTCATCACCACATCATTTTTTGGGTCCTGAAAGTTTTCTAGCCAGTCTGTTTTCTTGTCTCTAACTTCCAGAGTCTTCTCTTGTTTGTTTTATATATGACATCTAGGGTTTTTACTTGTACATTATAGGAGGGAATAGGAAAAAGTAAATCTACTTCATCTTCCCATAGTCAGAAGTAATCAAATATCTCTTTAAACAAAACTAATGTGTGTGTGTGTGTGTGTATGTGTGTGTGTGTGTGTGTGTGTGTGTGTGTACATGCTTGTTGTTTCTTTTGGTGGATTTTCCTGGGTCTCTGGCTATCCATGGAGTGTCCTGAAGTCCACTGCCTCTATGCTAACATATTTTCTTGTATCTGAATTAGTACCACTAACGACTCTAATTCTAAAGAAAATCTTGTTTGCTTGTCCAAGAAGGCACATTACATTGGCTTAAGGCAGTATTGTGCAGTGATTAGGAGCACACTTCGGAGCCAGACACCTTGAGTCTGAGTCCCAGTTCTGTTGCTGTGTGATCTTGAGCGTGTTACTTAACCTCATTCTTCATTTTCCTCAACTCTAATATGGGGATAATGGTGGTACTTATCTCGGAATCAGAACTAAATGAGCTAATATCTATAGAACAGTATCTGCTTTATTATTGGCCAAAATAATATATGAAGGGTTGTGCTTGCATTCTATATCACTAAGAGGGGTGTCTTATTTCCCTCCCAAGTTCTTAACCTTGCCCCCTTTTCCAGTTTTATCTCGCACCATTATCCACTAGTTCTTTATACTCCAATTGCCCTGGGTGTGTTCAGTTTCTTAAGCACATCACATACTCTTTCAACTCTGGGCCTCCATACTATATCCTACTCACTCTTCAGATCTCAGGGAGGCCTTTTTTTGTGTGTTAGAGAACATTTCAGGACCCACTGCTTTGTGCTCCTATAGCATCTTGCACTTCCTCTACCATTTGTGCCCTTGACCTCAAGAAGCTTCAGACCCAGCAGAAGGTGACCTCAGGTCCCTTCTGGCCCCAACTCAGGCATCTTGGGCCATAATCAGCAGTTTGTGATAATAACAATTCTGGAGCTAGTTGGGTTGGGGCTGGGACACAAATAGTTTGAGATAGGTTTGAACACAGCTTTGAGTATATAAATTTGAACAGGAACTTGGGGAACAGAGCAGAACAAAAGAAAATATAAAAGGAACCTCACTAAATCTGCTTTATAATTTCATTTTAAATGCAGATTCTTAGTCTTTAAACTTTGTAATGTTTATTTATTTTTGAGAGAGACAGAGTGCAAACTATGGAGGGGCAGAGAGAGAGGGAGACACAGCATTTGAAGCAGGCTCCAGGATCTGAGCTGTCAGCACAGAGCCTGATGCGAGGCTCGAACTCAAGAAACATGAGAACATGACCTGAGCTGAAATCAGATGCTTAACCAAGTGAGCCACCCAGGAACCCTATCTTCAAACTTTTAAAAATTGCGCTACATGCAACAACAGTTTAGTTATACTGAAAGAGAGTTTTTAAGTGGAGAAATTCATTATCGGCATGCAAAGCCTGAAATTAAGAGCAAATAAATTTTTATTTGGCAAGCCAATTCTAAAAGGTTGCCAACCTCTGATTTAGATGTGAGAAGGCCCCGCGTGTGGCCTTCTACTGCTGATAATCACCATTGCCTTATGCTTCCCAACTTAGAGGTCATGTGAACCTGGAGCCCATTGGTCCTTTC
The DNA here is from genome assembly GCF_008692635.1 of Crocuta crocuta. Lineage (NCBI taxonomy): Eukaryota > Metazoa > Chordata > Mammalia > Carnivora > Hyaenidae > Crocuta > Crocuta crocuta. The sequence goes on from NW_027527804.1 coordinate 1,498,563, forward strand.
CTTCAGGCTTTCTCCACTTCTTTCTTTCAACCTTTAATCCTTCTGCCTCTTAGTCTACCTGTTACACTTTTAATAAATATCTCATTCATCTTTCTTTTGTGTCCCAAAGCCTTCCATGGTCTGTTTCTTTTTAATGCATGCTGGAGGCAGATAAAATATGCAGTAACTGTATATTATCAAAGCTTGTTGATTGTTCTCCCTTAATGTCTCCCGAATATGATATTGGATTCCCATCATGACTGTAATTGGTCAGCCCCCCATTAGCTAACTGCTTTTTTTTGTCTCCAGTATCTACCTTCTCCAATGTATCTGAATGCCATTGCCAAATCATTTTCCCACATGGCACCTTTTATCACACCATCTTATCCTTTTGCCTCCATGATAAAGGCTGAAGGCCTTAACTTATCTGGTTCATTTCCCACCCCTGCCTGGTCCTTATTTTTTTTTTATTTTTTTTTATTTTATTTTATTTATTTACATTATTTTATTTTAGAGAGAGCAGGAAGAGGGATAGAGGGAGAGAGAGAGATTCACAAGCAGGCTCCATGCTCAGCGTGGAGTCTAACATGGGGCTCAATCCTATGACCCTGGGATCATGAACTGAGCTGAAATCAACAGTCAGATACTCAAACAACTGAGCCATCCAGGTGTCCCCCAATTTATTTTCAAAGCCATATCACACACTATGTCCCTACCCAGAGCATGGACCTGGACATGGTATAGCCTGTTCTTAAATTCCCTACAGAGGTTTCTAAATTATATCTTTTAATTTCTCAGTCAAAACCCTCTTCTCTTTTAATTTTTTTATGTTTATTTTTGAGAGAGACAGAGCATGAGCAGGGGAGGGGCAGAGAGAGAGAGTGAGACACAGAATCCAAAACAGGCTCAAGGCTCTGAGCTGTCAGCACAGAGCCCGATGTGGGGCTTGAACCCACGAACTGTAAGATCATGACCTGAGCCAAAGTCAGACACTTAACTGACTGAGCCACCCAGGTGCCACCCCTCCTCTTTTAAAACCATTCTAGATATATAATGTTCTCCCCACCTTTTTAGCTGCTTCTTCTCCCTTCCAAGTTTTACACATACACAGGTTTATTCAGAATTTTGACACTATAATGCTACTCTAAGTTCTGCTATCTCTCCTGAATGTGGCTGAAACAGTATTCCACTGACTCCCTTGTATTTCTTAGCCTTCCTTTCAATTATTGGGGCCATGTAAATTGTACTGACCAATGAACTATGAGCTGAAATGACATATGTTACTTCTGACCTGAGGAAGTTAAGAGACAGTAGGTCTTGTCCATCTCTTCTCCTTGTCTGCAATAACAACCTGGGAAATTGTATTGAATTGATCAGATTTCAACATGAAGGAGCCTGAATTCTAGGCCACTTGATGGAGAACCCCTACCAGCTTGCTTCTGACTGTACATGACTGCAAAACAAACCCTTGTATTGTTAATTTACTGCTATTTCCTGGTTTATCTGTTGCCACAACTAGCATTAATTATTCTAATTTACTGGATAACTTCAGAAATGTAGCATTCCAATTTCTGGAGCTCATTCAATTTCAACAAATATCACTTCTACTCTTCTTTAGTAAGTGTATAGACACATCCTGGAGCTTGTTATCTTGTAAAACTTGTCTATCTCCAGAAATTTTAATTCAGATATCTCACCCTCTGATGAAAGCATCCTAATCTTTCTCCTCTCAATTTCCCCACTCCCATTAAACTTGTTCTTCAATATCTTTGAGACTTCTAAATCTTTGAACCTTTTCTATTCTCAGAGTTTCTCACTCCTTGCTCACTTCATGTTCCATGCAAAGCTGGAGCAAATTCTCATTTCTTTTGTACACCCTCACTTTTGCCCTTAATTCCTTTACCTACTTATTTTTCCATCATCCCTGATCTGCAAATATCCAACATGAGGTGGATATAAAAATCCATTTTCTTTACTTTTAATCCTGAGTTGCAAAATGTTACTGCAGCAAATAGCATAAACACATTGGTATGCACCATTTCCAAAGTTACATTTTCTTATCTTACATGTACTCTCACAATTGTTAACACTTCTGCTTTTGTCCTCGTCAATTATTTTCCTTTCATTTGTCACTAATGTGTTTGAGAAATTTATCCTATTATTCTAAAGACTGCCAAGTACACTTCTCAGTAGATGATCTTGCCTCCTTCACAGAGAAATTAAAAGACACCTAGAAGTGCCCTAAACTAAATGTTTTGTATTTCTTTCCTTTCCTCCTGTTGTATAAGAAGAACTGTTCTTACCTTTTCCAAGATTAATCATTCCACTTATGATTTGCCTCAATAGAATCATTACTCTATTAGGCTCCCCTCACCTCTTCTATGTCTTCAAGCTTTCTTTTTTACATACAAACATGCTCAAATACTCTCTATCTTAAATAAATCACCTTGTTTAACGAGTGCTTCTTCTTCAAGCTATCACCTTGTTCCCTTAATTTTCTTTGTAGCTAAGCATCTTGAATAAAGCAATTTGTACTCAACGACTGTATGTCTTTGTCTCTGACTTATTACTCAATCTGCAACAATATGGTGTCTGCTTTGGTCTGCTGAAACCACTCTTAGAGGTACTAATGTATAATTAAACCAGATCAAATTACCTCTTCCTCAAGTAAGATAAACTACTTGACCTCTCAGCAATATTTAAAACTTTTTATTGCTTTCCCTTGGGAAGTCTCTCTTCCAGTTTCCACAATATTAGTCTTCTAGTTCTTTGATATTTTTGACTTCTTCCCTTTCTCTATCTGATCCTTACATGTTGATATTACCAATGGATCCACTTTTGATTCTCTTCTCATATGAATCTAGACATTTTCTCCTTCTGCCCTATCTACTTTTATGCCTTCAACTCATATCCATTGTGAATGATTCCCAATTCCATCCATCTTACTTACTTCCAGCACTTCTCTGCCTGGATGTTCCACAGGAACTTCAATCTCAATATGTCCTAAACTGTATCCCCTAAGCTAGTGTTCCTGCTGTTGATATCTCAGAATAATATCAATAGTTCCTCCATTTGCTCAAGTCAGAAACCTGGAAATGATTCTCCTTTTCTTCAACATTCTCATTCTCTCTTTTCCTATACTCCTCAAAATCCTTGCACCAAATAATGTCAGTTCCATTTGAACTTGTTGGGATGAACACTTGGTGTTATATGTAAACCAACTTGACAATAAACTATTTAAGGGGAAAAAAAGAATATTTTATAAATTTTCCTTTAAAAAAAAAATCACTGCCCAAATTTGGGCTCTTCTTTTATTTTACCTTGACTTCTCCAAAGCCTCACAGATTATCTCCCTGAATTTGATTATCTCCTGACTACCAATTACTGTCCATCCAAATTGGCCTTTCAAAAACACAAATCTGATCATGTCAAGCACTCACTCTAAAAGCTTAGATTGTTTTCCATCATCCATGAATAAGGTTCAAAATCTTTAGTATAGTATATGAGGTCTTTCTTGATAGACCTGAACCTAATTTTAGAATCTTATTTTCTAGGGCTTTCCCTCCACTCTCTATGCTCTAACCACACTGAAATATTACCATTCCCCAAACACCTCATCCTCATAATCAAAGCTACTGTGCCATTAGCTTATAGTAGTCCTTTAGTTTGACCAGTATGAACTCCTGTTTATTAAATCTAGTTCAGTCTTTATTCTCTCTGTGCTTCATTTTGAAAATTTCTGTTATCTTTTCACATTCACTCTTTTTTCTATAGTACCTAATCTGCCCTTACTTCCATCCAGTGAATTTTTCAGATATTGTATTTTTCAGCTCTATAAGTTTCACTTGTTCCTTTTTAATAATTCAATTTACTTTTTCATTATGTTCATTCATACCTTTAAACCCTAAGCATATTTATAATAGCTGTTTTACATTTTTTCTCTGCTAATGCTATCACTTTGGCATTTGTGGATTTATTTCTATGGAATGATTTTTCTCCTGGTTATAGGTCACATTTTCTAGCTTCTTTGCATGTTCATTTTTTTTTTTATTGGAGGATGGAATTGTGAATGCTACACTGTTGAGTACTGCATTTTCTTGTCTTCCTTTAAAGACTGTTGAACTTTGTTTGAGGAGACGCTTGATTTACCTGTATATTTGTTTGATCCTTGCAAGGCTTTATTTTAAGTTTGTGAGATGGGTGTATGACAATCTTTACCTAATTTAGTCTTACTAGAAAGGAATGATGCTTCTTGGCTCCCTACTATTCCTGAGTGAGCCCTGGGCGCTGAATAGTCTCTTTACTCTGGCTGGTAGAAACTTAAATGTCTCCAAGTTCTGTGTGAACTCAGAATTGTTTAACTCACAATTCCCTGGTCATTCATTGCTCACAACTGTAGGGTTTACCCTAATGCATGCAGGATTTATTATTTTATCAACAGACTCCAGTGGACCTCTAGGCAGGTTTCTAGTGTTTATTCTGTGTAGCTTCCTCTTCCTCAGATTCCTAAGCCTTCTTGAATACTGATTCTCTGTATTCCCAACTTGGTAAAACCACTATGCTCTACTTGGATTCCTCTTCCCTGCAGTATAGTCTGGAAATTGACTCAAGGCAGAAAGCCTTGAGATCACTTCATTTGTTTCCGTTCTCTCATGAACTATAATACTCTCTTTTCTGTTGCTCCGTATCTGTAAATATATGTTTCTTTCTTTTTCTTATTTCCACCCTTCAGAACTTGAGAAAAAAAGTCTCTTCAGTAGTTAAGTCACCTGACTGCCTTAGCAACAAGATCATATGGTCATGCCATTCAATTTCCATCCTGAGTCCAAAAAACAGTGTTGAGACATTACTTCCATGCATCTTCAAAAAACTTTTAACATATAAAAGTAAGATTCAAATTTTCAGGGAATTAATACATGTGTTATTCCCATACTCCTGTCTTCTACAACATGTTTGCAGCAGACTGTGTTGATTGTATTCATCTAGAGAGGCCAAAGGCCAAGAAAGAAAGGCAGAGAGAGAGAGTGCTATTTTCCCACTTGTCTTTATTCAGTAACTTTTACAGATGAATAATCAGGATTTTATTTCTATTATCCTTAGCAGATCCAAGTGATAGCTATGGATGGTCCATAGCAGAACATGTGTTGTTTCAGCATACAAAATCACTTTAAAAGCCATGGCACAAGTCCTTATTAAAAGATAGATGCCATGATGTAGAACATCTGAGCAGCCACAGCTCAGAGAAACTCCAACAAAGATGACAAAAAAAGTATAAGGAAGCTTGTGCATAGTATTGCTAATCAACAGTCTAACTTGCCTCCTGTTAGATTGACATTGTGCTTTGGTTGATAATGAGACTACTTAAAGCCAAGGAGATTTAGAACAAGTTGTACTGGCATGTTGCCATTGTACTGAGTGACCTTTTTCCTATGGAATATCAGAGACTTCAGATACACCAAGTCACTTCCCAATAATATGACAAAAGTGAGAAAAATATTGAAAATCTCAGTCTTGACATTAGATGAAGATTTTAAATTAGTATGCAAGACAAACTGCTTACAATGCAGATGTGAACTAAGAAAATTATGTGACAACTACCTACCCTCTCCATCTCTTCTTCCTAACATTTTTCCTTCTCTCATAACTCATCTATTCTTTACCCTACCCCCAACCCAGTTAAAGTCAGTCAGATGAGACTTGTGTCATGTTCAGTTTTTGGACTTACTGAACTTCCATCAAGTTGATGGATGACAGGGCCAGGAAACAGAATCATAGATGCTTTATCTTGGGGGGTCAGAACCCATACTCATCATCTGTCTTGATTTGGCAGGTGAAGTAAGGGTCAAAAAGAATTGAGACAATCCTGTCTCCCACTTAATACCCCATCTGCTGCTACTGGCTTTTTGCTAAGTTCCAGAACATTTAGCTAAAAAAAAGATATAGGCCAGACAAAAAACATACAAATACATAAAATGAACTAAATCCAAAGTCAAAACAAATCAACCAAACTAACACCCAAAAAGAATGAAGATAGAAAAATGGACAAAAAATTTACTTTGTCTATTTAAATCGGGAGGAGATCTCCTTTTCCAGAAACGCTTAGCTCTGATTTACTTTCAGTAAGCGATAGATTTTTATGTCCTTGAGCCTTGAAAAGAAATCATGCTTTCTGGCTGAATTTAGAGGAAGATTTTGCTAGAGTAATTGCTGGGCACCTATGCACAATTGTAATTTGACAGGCAAAGCTGATATTCCACTGCCATTGGACNATTTATTCAGCACAGTGCTAGGCTCTGCTACAATTCCCCCACTTTCCTGGATGGGGCCTCTATTTCCTTTTTAAAAATTTAATTCCACTTGAGTTAATATACAGTGTTGTATTAATTTCAGATGGACAATATAGTGATGCAATAATTCCATATATTATTATTCAGTGCTCATCAAGATGACTGTACTCTTAATCTCCTTCATCTATTTCTCCTATTTCCCACCCACCTCCCCTCAGGCAACTCTGTTTCTGTTTGTCTCTTTTTTCTCCTTTGTTGGTTTTGTTTCTTAAATTCCACATATGAGTGAAATCATATGGTATCTGTTTTTCATTGTTGACCTATTTTGCTTAGCATTATACTATCCATGTTGTTGCAAATGGCAAGTTTTTATTCTTTTTAATGGCTGAGTAATGTTCCATCATATCCTTATCCATTCATCTATTTTTTAAAATTTATTTATTTATTTATTTATTTATTTNTTCCTTGGATAAATACCCTGTAGTGCAATTATTAGATTGTAGGGTAGTTCTATTTTTAACGTTTTGAAGAACCTCTGTACTGTCTTCCACAGTGGCTACACTAGTTTGCATTCCCACCAACAGTGCTCAAGGGTTCCTTTTTATCCACATCCTCCCAACACCTGTTGTTTTGTGAGTTTTTTATTTTAGCCATCCTGACAGGTATGAGGTGATATCTCATTGTGGGGTTCTGATTTGTATTTCCTTGATGATGAGTGATACTGAGCATCTTTTCATGTGTCTATTGGTCATCTTAATGTCTTCTTTGGAAAAATGTCTATTCATGCCTTGTGCCCATTTTTAATTTGATTATTTGTTCTTGGGGTGTTGAGCTCTATAAGTTCTTGACATATTTTGGGTAGTAACCCTTTACCAGATATGTCATTTGCAAATATCTTCTCCCATTCAGTAGATTGCCTTTTAGTTTTGTTGGCTATTTCCTTTGCTGTGCAGAAGCTTTTTATTTTAATATAGTCTCAGTAATTTTTGCTTTTGTTTCCTTTGCCTCAAGAGACAAATCTAGAAAAATGTTGCTATGACTGATGTCAGAGAAATTACTGCCTGCGCTCTCTTCTAGGATTTTTATGGTTTCAGATCTCACATTTAGGTCCTTGATCCATTTTGAGTTTATTTTTGGTTATGGTGAAAGAAAGTGGTCCAGGTTCTTTCCTTGGCATGTAGCTGTCTAGTTTACCCAACATCATTTGTTGAAGACTGTCTTTTTCCCATTGGATATTCTTTCCTGCTTTGTCAAAGATTAATTGACCATATAATTGTGGGTTTATTTCTGGGCTTTCTATTCTGTTCTACTGATCTATGTGTCTATTTTTAATGCCAGTACCATACTCTTTCAATTACTACAGCTTTGTAATAAAACTTGAAGTCCAGAAATGTGATGCCTCCAGCTTTGTTTTCTTTTTCAAAATTGCTTTGGCTATTCAGGGTCTTTTGTAGTTCCATACAAATCTTAAGATTGATTGTTCCAGTCCTGTGAAAAATGCTGTTGGTTTTTTGATAAGGATTGCATTAAATGTGTATATTGCTTTGGCTACTTGACATTTTAACGATATTTGTTTTTCCAATCCATGAGCATGAAATGTCTTTTCATTGTTGTGTCATTTTCAATCTCTTTTATCAATATTTTATAGTTTCCAGAGTAGAGGTCTTTCATCCCTTCCCTTAGGTATCTTATTATTTTGGGTGCACTTGTGAATGGGATGGGTCATGATCTCATGCTTTGGGATTTGAGCCCTACGTTGGGCTCTGGGCTGACAGCTCAGACCCTGGAGCCTCCTTCAGATTCTGTGTCTCCCTCTCGCTCTGCCCCTCCCCTGCTCATGCTCTTTCTCTCAAAAATAAATAAACATTGAAAATTTTTATTTTTTTAATTTAAAAAATGTTTATTTATTTTTGAGAGAGACAGAGACAGAGTGCAAGCAGTTGAGGGGCAGAGAGAGAGGCGGAGACACAGAATCTGAAACAGGCTCCAGGCTCTAAGCTGTCAGCACAGAGC
>NW_027527804.1:1507163-1508507 GCF_008692635.1 Crocuta crocuta
TGGCTGAGCCCCCAGGTGCCCTGAAACAGTGAAAAAAATTTTTTAAAAAGACTGTTCATTTCCCACCCAAATCCGTTCTTTCCTTCAATAATGTACAGTTGTGCCTTGAAAGCAGCTGCCCATCCATCTTTCACCTCAATGTGTGTGGCTATATGAGTATTTATTGCCAATGAATGTGAGCAAAAATGATATGGCCACTTCCAAACCAAAACTTGTAAGAAGCAGTTGTAACCTCTTTTACATTTTCTTTCCTTTTGTTCAGCTGGATGCAGAGATAACTAGGAAGTCCTGGGGCAAATGTTCTCTATACAGGCTATAGAGTAGAATCTACAGAGGGAATTTGTTAAACATACCAATACCAAGTTCCATCCCAAACCAACCACACCATAATCTCTGCAGATAGAGCCCAGGTGACATCCCAGGGTTATAATTCAAAATCTCAATATTGTTAAAATGTCAGTTATCCACAAATTGATCTTTACAGTCAATATGATAGAAATTAAAATCCCAGCAAACTTGTCTTTTAGTAATGGACAAGCTGTTTCTAAAATTTACATGGAAATGCAAACAACCTAGAGTACTCAAATAGTGGAAAAGGAGAACAAAATTGGAGAACTTCACCACGTCCCACCTACTTTCAAAACTTTTGATATACTAATTTAATCAGGACAGTACGGCATTGACATAAAAGGTGACATGTAGATCCATCAAACAGAATAGGAAGTATAGAAATAGAGCCCTACATGTTTGGCCAGCTGAAGTTCATCAAAGGTGACAAGGTATTTCAATGGGGAAAGGAAATTCTTTTCAATAAATAGTGCTGGAAAATATGGATATCTATATGGAAAGAATGAACTTTGATCCTTAGCTCACACCACACACAAAAATTACCTCAAGGTAGGTCATAGATCAAAATATAATAGCTAACAATCTAAAAATTTTAAAAGAAAATATAAAATATCTTCATAACCTGGGCACAAAAACATGGAGGGCAATTACCATAAATAAAATTATTTGTAAATTAGATTTTGGCAAAATGTAAAATTTCTGCTCATCAGAATATACCATTAAGAAAAATAAAATGATGACTATGCCAGTCACAGTATGGATGAAAATATTCACAAGACATATATCTGACAAAGGGCTTATATCCAGACTATATGAAGAGTCCTTAAGATTCAGTAATAAGATAAACAACCTGTATTCAAAGGCAAACACTTGAGAAGACATTTGGCAAAGAATACATACAAATAGCCAACATGCACATATATAAATAAGTTATCAGTAAACACATGAATATATTCTCAGCATCATTAGTCTTTAGGGAAGTAGAAATTAAGACCA
>NW_027527804.1:1508537-1509506 GCF_008692635.1 Crocuta crocuta
CACCACAATGAATAGTATATAAGTGTTAAAATGTCTAAAATTATAAAGCTTTACAGTTCCAAATGTTGGTGAGAATGCAGAGCAACTAGAATTCTGCTACATGGCTGGTAGGAATGTAAAATGGCACAACCACTTCAGAAAAATGTTGACTTTCTTTTAAGTTAAACATACATCTAGTATATGACTAGCAAGTCCACTTCTAGGTAATTACTCAAGAAAAAAGAAAACATGTTCACTGAAACTGTTGTACATGAATGTTCATGGCAGCTTTATATACAATTATGCAAAACGGGAAAAAAAGCAAAAACTCATCATTAGGTGACTAGATAAATAAATTATAGCATAGTCCTAGAACAGAATACTATTCAGTAATTTAAAAAGAGAACAAATTACACATACAATGACATGGATAAATCTGAAAAACATTATGTTAAGTGAATAAAGCCAGGAATGAATGATTCTATTAATGTAAAGTTCTAGAAATGTCAAAGTAATCTATAATTATAGAAAGCAGATCTGTTGTTGTCTGGAGATGGGCATGAGTGACATTGACTGTAAAGGGGCACAAGAGCACTTTTTCCGGTGATGGAAATAACCTATATCTTGATTATGATAACTACATGGGTAAATACATTTTTCAAAAATCATAGAAATGTACACTTTAAATTTGTGCAGTTTATTTTTATAAATTATGTCAACAAAATATTTAAAAGTCTACCAGGGCATTGTCAAATGCAGTCAGGTTTGATAACCATTGCTCTATGGCCTTACTTCTCCAAATACATTCCTCAGATCAGTAGCATCTGATTCCTTGGGAGCTCATTAGACATGCAGAATCTCAGCCTCCCTTCCCCGACCTAAAGCTACAGAATCACAATCTGCATTTTACCAGGATCCACAGGTAATTCAAATGAACATTAAAATTTAGGAAACATTAACATAGGATATAATACAATCTTGAGCTGTAGG
>NW_027527804.1:1509547-1511958 GCF_008692635.1 Crocuta crocuta
CTTGGAAGAAAGCCACCTGCTGACCAGGAACACTCTGGTTCACCTTACACTCTACGGTGAACAAGGAATAAACTCTTGTAGTTGAGGCATTTTAACTTGGGGTCTGTTTGTTATGGAAGATTAGCCTCTCTAACTTTAACAAGATTGATCTTGATTCCTAGAAGGCCTAAGTGCACAGCACGAAGCGGTCTCAGTGGAAAATAACTTTGAAGCCTCATGTTTATGCTTCATCTTTAAAATTCACTCAAATTCCTTTCAATAGAAATATCATGGTGTATTTGTGGTTGTTTGATTTCAATTATTTCAATAATAATTATTTTCAATTATTATAGGTTAAATTACTAAACTTCTTTCTTCTAAATCTGGAAGTAAAACTGAAACTCCAAGAAGACACATCGTATCTATCCCATTGCTTTCCTTTCTTCCAAGAGTTTAAGTGTTCACTATTTGAAAAGCGCAGGGTTGGAGAGGAAGCATATTGCACAGAGCAGAAATTAAATGTTTTCCTTACTGTCACAGGTAGGATGGTCAGATATGAAAGGCAATTGTCTGCAAATGGTATTTTATTAAGTTTATTGACAGAGACAGAGAGACAGAGACAGAGAGACAGAGAGAGAGAGAGAATGAGCAAGGGAGGGGGAAAGAGAGAGAGGGAGAGAGAGAATCCAAAGCAGATTCCACACTCTCAGCGCAGAGCCTGATGCGGGGCTTGAACTCACGAACCGAGAGACCATGACCTCAGCCGAAACCAAGAGTCAGACACTTAACCAGTGTCCCTGAAAATGGCATTTTAAACAATAGGAATGACTATCTGGCCATTTGACTCTCTAGTCTCTAGTATGCAATTTCAGAGACTTTAACAGGTTTGGCAAGGAGAGGAAATCACGCAAAGTCAAACCTTCCCTCAGTCTGTCAAATGACATGACAAAATTATTTGCATACCTTATACAAATTAAGGGCTGCAAACTGTTCTGTATATTTGTAAAGCTGGTGTGAGGATCCATGGCTTACCTACTGAGCCTTTACTGTGCACCAGATTCTGGGCTGGGCACTTGCCTACATATAATTTTATTTGATACGAGTCACAAATTTAGAGAACAGTATTATTTGCCCTTAATTTTGAATGAAGATAGTGAAGTTCTGAGGCATCAGGTAGCATGTCAGACCGCACAATGAACTGAATATTAAACTGTCTGACTCTACTGCCATCCTCTTTTTACAACAGCATTGAGCACAGAGCAATCTCTTACCTACCTTTTTATCCTAATGTATTTCTATCATTATAAAAGGGACAGGGCCCTGTGGTGGTGAGAACCAGTGAGCAATGGAGAGCTCTTTCCCGTATAGAGAAGGAACAAGGAAGCCAGTTAAAAACAGATGGAGCAGCCCCCTCATCACCCTCCCCGCTTCCCACCATTCTGAGGCTCAATGCACTTCACACCTGTCTCCTCAGTTTTGCTCCTTTTTCAGTCTCAACACCCTGCCCCCTTCTGCAATCCCTAGGCTTTTCTCTCCTGTCTCCAGGCCACCTCATTTCTCTTTCATTTCCTTTGATTCCTAACCACTGCACCGCGACCCCACCCTCTGTCACCATTTTTTGCACCCCACCCCCGCTTCCTTTCCTCCTTCTGCTCTCTCTGTTTCTTTCTCTACTGCTCAGCTTTCAAGGCCCCATTAGAGCCCCACCATTGACTCTGCTCTTACAATGGCTCAGTGGTTTTGAGATGAAGTAAAACGTCACTAATTTGTTCTAATTGGGGGGAAAGGTCAGTCTGCCTTAAATGAAAAGTATGAGTGATAAGGTATTTGGCGGGAGAAAATGCAATCTCATTACTTTCAAGTACATAAAGTAATCCCAATGACTAACGCAAGAGGATAAAAAGCTAAGCTATATGTTTCAGAGATCTGTAAGTGGTTTGACAAGCATGGCTCATTTATAATTAGGATATTCAGTTGGAGGATACAAATGCTGCTACTGAGGTCTTTGCACTGAAGTACGCTAATATTTCTGTTGTTTACATAATTAGTTTGTGAAGAGCGCTTTTTCATTACAGATACAGGTACAATCTCATTAGAAGGATCCAGCATTTTAGATCCATTTTCTTATGTTACATGGTGTGTGGGATGAATGTTTTGTTCTGCCAGTTCTCCAAAAGGAGTCATGGTAAACAACACCAAAAATATTCATTTCTCTAGTTGCCTGCTATGTGAGAGTTACTATCGATAAAAAAAATTTTTTAAAGCCTGTTTGGTTACTATTATTTGGGGATGAGGATGAAGAGGTGTAGGAAGAGAACTGAATAGACATGAGCAGAGCCAAATCTCAAATGGTCTTAGTTTGGAACTATTATTCAGAATTAGTGAAAATCGAGGAAACAGCTGACTTTATTTTTATACTCTAAAAAGCTAAG
>NW_027527804.1:1511970-1513546 GCF_008692635.1 Crocuta crocuta
ATTTATAAAATTCCTTAAAACACCAATTTTCCATGCATTGTCTAATACTTTGAAAGTGCCCCCTTTGTTTATGTGTAATTCTTAAGCTAATTAGTTGAGCTTTCTACCAACTTCTTTTTTTTTTTTAGATTTTATTTTTTATTTTTGGATTTTTTTATTTTTTACAAATGGTTTATTGTCAAGTTGGCTTCCATATAACACTCAGTGCTCATCCCCACAAGTGCCCTCCTCCATGCCCATCACCCCCCTCCCCTCCCACNTGTGGATGGAACCTGAGGGTGTTCTGCTGAGCTTTCTACCAACTTCTGAAAGCAGTTCCCTGGAGGAAGTCTTATAAGGAAGCCCTTCTTCAGACTATTACACTTTATGATGTATGAAAGCAAGCAACCATATTTATTTTCTTTTCGAATAGTTTATAATTAAAGCTTCCTGGCAATTTGAACTGACCTTTCCCCATCGTTGCCTTATCATGGGCACAGCACATCCCACCTCCCACCCTCCCATGCAATAAGCAAGAATGGGAAGAAAGGGGGCTAAGTTCTTAACAAAGCATCTCTGAACTATTAGGAGGCCAGGATCCATGAATCTCCATGCGTCCTTACCCTCTATCCCTGACAGTGTGGAGACAGTGGGGATAATTGGCAAAAAGGGACATTCCACCATAGTTTACTTGCAGTCTTCGAGGGCTTCTCTGCTACTCAGAATGGAGGTATGCCTTGGTATAGAAACATAATATGATCTTTGTGGAGATTTTCTTCACCTACTAGGGAAGTCAATTGATATGAAACTAACTACTTTTCCTAAAACCATAAATTAGGGACTACTTTTGACAATTGTAAGATTTTTCAGCATTAATCAAAGGATTCATGGAAGGGTTGCTTGAAGTTATTCGGCAAGTCAAAGCTAGGGGGACAAGGGAGTAGTTTTTATTTACAAGCCATTAGAAGTAAATTTGAAAGGATTAACTTTGTTTGAAAGCCACTAAAATTGCTGAACAAGGTCATGAGGCTACTTCAAATTAGTCTGGATTTTGTGTTTTAGAGTTCATACAAACGCCATGCTTGGAAAGGAGCAACAGGAATTATTCACTAGCAGAGTATACTGAATGGGATGAAGTTATCAGATTCAAAAATAATGACCCGTACCTGGCAACTTTCAAGGCAAGATCAGAAGGAAAGCCATTGCCTCAAAATTCCAAAGGGAAGTACTCTAGAGACTTTTAAAAGTGAGAATATGATGGCTTTTATTTGCGACTTTAGGAAGATAAAAAGGTCCAAGGACCCCCCCCACCCCCCTCTGTTTTCTCAAATGCCAAATTAACAGAATATTTTAATGGCGGCACAATAAAATTTAATGTAATATAGACATAAACCAGTATTTTTCAGAAAAGTGTTTGCTTTTCTGTTTTATGGTTTTAAAAAAGCTGGGCTGCATTCTAAATGTGTTTTGTTCTTATTGGGGTTCCAATTTTCTCTGTGGCATTTTTGACACTAGAATACAAATCAAGGGGAAAATAGAATTTTGTTTACAAATTTCTGCTTACAAGTCTGCATGAATAAATCCATAACACGACCAA
>NW_027527804.1:1513781-1518635 GCF_008692635.1 Crocuta crocuta
CCAAGAGTCAACTGAAAGAGTTTAAAAGAGTATATCAAAAGTAATCAAATATACAAATTGAAGAATTACTGACTAATGAAACCATTTGGTATCCTTTTCAGTATATGTTTCCTTAAAGGAAACACACCAAATTTCTGGAGAGAGTCCCATACCCTTGGGTTTTAGGGTTAGAATCAGAGACACTTTGAATAGAAAGTTAATTTAGAGATTATCTAGTGCAGTAATTTTTTTCAAAGTTTTCTTTGAATTTCTCCAATCAAAATCTTGCTTAAACGCCCAGCATAGGAACCTGGGAAAAGAGGAAAGTCTCTAATTAAAGTAGAAGTTGAGGGACGTGAAACCTAGTCTATTTCCTTATCACTCCTTCCCTCGCATTTTCTGACTTGAATAGCTGAGGCATACAGAAAGTAAGTGACTTGGTCAAGTTCAACAAGTGATAATGGATCTCTTAATTGTCTTTCATCTTCACCACTTTCTTTTTCTATCCCCTTATACCTCTAAANCAAAATGGGAAGAATGCAATGGTGAAGCTAGTGAAATGAATCACTTAAGATGGAATTGTGCTGTGTGTGGGCTTCCTTGAATCCCACTCTATAGGCATTCTCATATTTACCCAATACTGAAGGCTAACCCTAGTGGCTTTTTTTTTTAAATGAGTGGCCTCAGACAAAACCTCAATAGGAATCTGCATTTAAACCATTTTGATCTTGAGATTTAAACAAACAGAATGAGGGTGAGAGGTACACCCATTCTTATTTAGTGATTTCCATTTTACTGCATTTTTTTCTGAATAGGTGCAATGTTCCAGAATACTTTGCTTTGTTTTCTCTGTGGCTAGCAGACAGGCCTGTGTGTATGTGTGTGTGAGGGAATGAATATGAGTGGTGTGTGTGTGAGAGAGAGACACTCAGGGAAAACGGCACATACAAAGAAAGAAATATTAACATATAGAGACACAGAAAGATGCAGAGAGTGACACTCACATACACACAGAGATACACACAGAGAGAAACACGAGAGAAATATAGTGGGTGACAGTGACAGAAAATGACAGCAAGACAGAAACAGTGACACACATATTACAGAGTAAAACTGAGAGAGGATAAGACTGTGACTGAGAAGTTGAGAGAGGTACATACAAAGAAATAGAGTAACTGACATATATAAAAGGAGAACACACACAAAGAGGCTAAAGAAAACAGCTGAGAGGGAGTGACAGAGACAGAGTGATAGAGAAAAACTGAGAGAAATAATGTCTGTTTCTTTTGTGTTCCATAAGACTTAGAAGTTAAATTTTAGCATCTCCTTGTCAGAGGCAATTGCTCTGAGTACTATCTGCTGCTCAGAGGCAAATAATTTAATGTGACTATAGAAAATATATTCTTTCGAGTGCCTGAATGGTTCAGTTGGTTAAATGTCCAACTTTGGCTCAGGTCATGATCTTGCAGCTTGTAAGTTCAAGCCCTGCGCTACTATGTGCTGACAGCTCAGACCCGGGAACTCACTTCGGAATCTGTGTGTCTCTCTCTCTTCCCCTCCGCTACTCATGTTCTGTCTCTCACTCCTTCAAAATAAATAAAGATTAAAAATAAAAAAAAAAAGAGGTTTGAAGGCAAGATGGCGAAATAGGGAGCTCTGTGTATTACGCTTGCACCCATCACTCAAACAGAGAAGGCCTGAAGTCATAGGACACTGAGCCACAGGAGTCTGGGAAGAGAAAGAGACAGAGTACACTGGGAAGGCAACCTCATAAGTGTGTGAGTGCGAACTGGGGAAGATAAAAGCGGGCCGGGACCAGAGACACAGAGGGAGGGGAGGGAGCTGGCTTGCGGGCAGCCGCGGTGAGTTGAGGGGAAAAGAAAGAGCAGCTGAAACTGCTCAAAGAAATGTCCCCGGAGAAGAGGAAAACCTCGGCTTGGAAGGAGAGTGTTTTCAGTTCTAGCTAGGGTGCTGACTTTGAACTAGGTGCCCCCAGTCCCAGAGTGTGCAAGGAAAAACTGCTCTGCTGGGCTCCCGGCACCATCCCCAGCTGCACGGATGCTGCGGGCCTGAGGCTGCGTTCCCCAGGCCTGACCCCTGGCAGCTCTGAGGCGGAGGATACCAGGCTGTGACACAGCTTGACCCGGCAGATCTGAGGCTGTGCCACTTCCCCTGCCCCTCCACCCCCAGCAGCAAGGAAGCAGCGACCTGCCAGACTGTGTTTCAGGCGGTATCAATAAAGCGCAAGGACTGGGATCTGGAAACAAGGCAGGGCGTGGGGCATAGAAACAGCCCACCTTGGCTGCACCCGCAGCACAGGGAGATCAGACCCAAAGGAGAGGTTTGCAACGCTTGGTTTGAGAAAGGACTGGGGCGACGCCATTTTTCTCCCCACAACCACCAAGGTGAGGCCTCAGGGAGTGTCCTGCAGGACACAGTGGAGGCTAAGACCTGTCTAGACCAAACCACGCCCATCCCTGCTAGAAACCTATTTTTTTATGGGAGCCTGGGGCAAGACCAACATGGATGCACTTCCGTGATTAATTCTAAATAATTCTTTCGATTCAGATATATCCTCCCTTTTCTCATTCGTAACCCTACACTCTGCTGGACCGGGCACTCTGGTCACTGATTTGCTTAAACAGTCACATTTAATCCATTCTCTAGATGTACATCCTACACCTCCACTGCTACCTTTTTATCTCTCTCTCGCTGGAGTAATCAGACTATATAGTTTCTCTGAGTAAGATCTTTGTTTCTTTCTCCTCACCTCTAAACATATTCTATGATTTCTCCCTCTGAATCAAGCCTCTTAGTCTCTCTGCTTGGTCATTTCATTTCCAATTTCGCTTGCTCTCTGCCCTGTCATTTCTCTCTTTGTATATGCTCTTCCATCAGCCGTGCATACACCCTGCTCTTTATTTGTAGCTGGGAATTCTGGTTTTATGCTTTTAAACTATCCTTTGTCTTTTGGGTTTTTACTTTTTACTTTTCTCTTTTCTTCTTTTTTTAATTTTTTATTACTTTTAATTTTTATTATTTGTCTTCCCTCCTTCCTATTTTTTTTTTGTCCATTCCTTTTTTTCTTTTTCTTTTTCCCTTTTGGTTTGCGTGTTTGTTGGATTTGTCTGTGTGTTTGTGTACCTTTGTTCCCTGTGTGGTTGTCTGTCTGTTTTCTTTTCCAGGGCTACCTCAAGAAACAAGCCAAAGTACACATGGTGGAGAGTCCCAAATACCACTACGAGTAGGGAAATAAAATAACCAAGGTCTCAACAAGAGAAACCAAGAGACATCATTCAAAGAACACTTCTGGAATGGACAGGCCCTGGACAGTCAAAGAGCCCTCTTTAATACAGTAGCATCTGCAGGTGCAGAGCGCACAACAAGTTTTAAAATTAATTAAGAGATATACAGCTAACCAAACTGATGAAACGGAAGAACTCTCCTCCAATGAAATTCCAGGAAGAACTGACAGCTAAAGAACGGCTCAAAACAGATATAAGCAACATAACTGAAGAAGAATTTAGAAAAATAGTCATAAAATTAAACGCAGGGCTTGAAAAAGGCATAGAAGAAATCAGAGAAACTATTGCTACAAAGACTATGGAGCTTAAAAATAGTTGTGATGAATTAAAATATGCTATAAATGAGATACATAATAAAACGGAGGCATCCAATGCATGGATTGAAGAGGCAGAAAGGAGAATAAGTGATTTAGAAGACACAATTATAGAAAAAGGAGAATCTGAAAAAAAGAGAGATAAACTGATCAAGGAACATGAAAGGAGAGTTCGAGAGCTGAGCAATATAATCAAATGGATCAATATCTGTATCATAGGAATTCCAGAAGAGGAAGAGGGAAAGATGCTGACAGAGTCCTTGAACAAATTATAGCAGAGAACTTGCCCAATCCGGGGAAGGGAACAGACATTGAAATCCAAGAGGCACAGAGAACTCCCCTCAGACGTAACTTAAATCGATTTTCTGCATGACATATCATAGTGAAACTGGCAAAATATAAAGTCAAAGAGACAATTTTTAAAGGAGCTAGGGAGAAAAGGGCACTAGCACACAAAGGGAACCTATGAGAGTGGTTACAGACCTATCTACTGAAACTTGGCAGGCCAGAAAGGAATGGCAGGAAATCTTCAACGTGATGAACAAAAAAATATGCAACCAAGAATCCTCTATCCAGCAAGCCTGTCATTCAGAATAGAAGGATAGATAAAAGTCTTTCCAAATAAACAGACATTGAAAGAATTTGCCACCACTAAAACAGCCCTAAAAGAAATCCTGAGGGGGACTCTCTGAGGGAAATGTTGCAAGGAACACAAGATACCAGAGACACCACCACAAGCATGAATCCCACAAAGGACATGATGACTCTAAACCCATATTTTTCAATAACAACACTGAATGTAAATGGGCTGAATGCTCCAATCAAAATACATAGGGTAGCAGAATGGATAAAAGCCAAAAATCCACCTATTTGCTGTCCACAAGAAACTCATTTTAGACCTAAGGACACCTTCAGATTGAAAGTAAGGGGATGGAGAAATATCTATCATGCTACTGGAAGTCAAAAGAAAGATGGAGTAGTTATAATTATATCAGACAAACTGGACTTTAAAGTAAAGGCATTAACAAGGGATGAAGAAGGGCATTATATAATAATTACAGGGTCTATCCATCAGGAAGAACTAACAATTATAAATGTCTATGCACCGAATATGGGAGCACCTAAATAAATAAAACAATCACAAATAGAAACAATCTTATGGATAAGAATCTGCTAATAGCAGGGGACTTTAATACTCCACTTATAGCAATAGATAGATCAACTAGACAGAAAATCACTAAAGAAAACAATGGACT
>NW_027527804.1:1518661-1523733 GCF_008692635.1 Crocuta crocuta
AAGATCAATGAAACCAAGATTTGTTATTTTGAAAAAAATAAACAAAATTGACAAACCTCTAGCCAGGCTTCTCAAAAAGAAAAAAGAGAGCACCCAAATAGACAAACTCATGAATAAAAATGGACCTATTACAACCAACCTCTCAGGCATACAAGCAATTATCAGGGAATACTATGAAATATTATATGCCAACAAACTGGACACCTTAGAAGAAATGTACAAATCCTAAACACACACTCACTACCAAAATTCACACGGGAGGAGATAGAAAATCTGAACGGACCCATAACTAGTGAAGAAATCAAATCAGTTGTCAAGAATCTCCCAACAAATAAGAGCCCTGGGCCAGATGGCATCCCTAGGGAATTCTACCAGACATTTAAAACAGAATTAAGACCCATTCTTCTCAAGCTATTCCAAAAAATAGAAATCAAAGGAAAACTTCCAGACTTATTTTACGAAGCCAGCATCACTTTGATTCCCAAGACAGACANATCAAGTGGGATTAATTCCTGTGTTACAGGGCTGGTTCAATATTTGCAAATCAATCAATGTGATACATCACATTAACAAAAGAAAATTTAAAAACCATATAATCCTGTCGATAGATGCCGAAAAAGTATTTGAGAAGATATAGCATCCCTTCTTAATAAAGACCCTCGAGAAAGTCCGAATAGAAGGAACTTACTTAAATATCATAAAAGCCATCTATGAGAAGCCCTCAGTTAACATCATCCTCAACGGGGAAAAACTGAGAGCTTTCCCCCTGAGATCAAGAACACGACAGGGATGTCCACTCTCACCACTGTTGTTTAACATAGTGCTGGAAGTCCTAGCATCAGCCATCAGACAACAAAAGGAAATCAAAGGCATCAGAATTGGCAAAGAAGAAGTCAAACTTTCACTCTTCGCAGATGACATGATACTCTACATAGAAAACCCGACAGACTCCACCAGAAGCCTACTAGAACTGATTCAAGAATTCAGCCAAGTTGCAGGGTACAAAATCAACGTACAGAAATCAGTTGCATTTTTATACACCAACAATGAAGCAACAGAAAGAGAAATCAAGAAACTGCTCCCATTCACAATTGCACAAAAAACCATAAAATACCTCGGAATAAACCTAACCAAGGATACAAGAGATCTGTATGATGAAAACTATAGAAAACTTATGAAGGAAATTGAAGAAGATACAAAGAATTGGAAAAACATTCCATGCTCATGGATCGGAAGAATAAATATAGTTAAAATGTCATTACTACTCAAAGCAATCTACACATCTAATGCAATTCCAATCAAAATGGCACCAGCATTCTTCTCAGAACTAGAACAAACTATCCTAAAATGTGTATGGAACCACAAAAGACCCCGAATAGCCAAAGTAATACTGAAAAANTAAACTCAAAATGGATAAAGGGCCTGAATGCGAGACAGGATACCATCAAAACCCTAGAATAGAAAGCAGGAAACAACCTCTTTGACCTCAACCACAGCAATTTCTTACTTGACACATCCCCAAAGGCACGGGAATCAAGAGCAAAAGTAAACTATTGGGACCTCATCAGGATTAAAAGCTTCTGCACAGCGAAGGAAACAATCCATAAAACTAATAGGCAACTGACAGAATGGGAAAAGATATTTGCAAATGACATATCAGATAAAGGGTTAATATCCACAATCTATAAGGAACTCACCAGTCTCCATACCCGAAAAACAAGCAACCCAGTGAAGAAATGGGAAGAAGATATGAACAGACACTTCTCCAAGGAGGGCATCCAAATGGCCAACAGACACATGAATTGATGCTCAGCATCCCTCCTCATCAGGGAAATACAAATCNAGGGAAAAGAAGGGGTAAAATAGTTAGGGAGAGGGCAGAAAGCAAACTATGAGAGACTCTTGAATGCTGAGAACAAACTGAGGGCTGATGGGGGTGAGGAGAGAGGAAAGGGGGGTGATGTGCATGGAGGAGGGCACTTGTTGGGATGAGCACTAGGTGTTATATGGAAACCAACTTGACAATAAGCTATATAAGAAAAAAAATCTTAAAAAATAAAATATCTTCTTTTTTCCCCATTATATTTACCAAATATAATTCTTCGGGACTTACAACTATAGGAGCATGGGAGTCAAAGCTGAAGCTGGGGCTAACACGGGATCAACATGATAAACTGGCCAGCAGTTTTCCAGATCCCCAATGACTGACATTCATGTTCCCCTAGCAATCCTGCTGTGCTATGTGCTTTCTGCATTTATGCCCCATGTAAAGCACATACAGGGGCTGGATATACCCTGTTTCTAGTGTCTGTATGCCTGATACTCACTGGAATCTTAAGATCTTCTTTATGCTCTTGGTTTGGTACTCACTTTAGCTGGAAATTCTCCATCTTACCTATTCTGCCAGGAAGCTTCTCACTGCCACCTAACACTGGGTGCTAACGTAGTTCCCATGAAAAATGAAAACAAAAAAAAAAGGAGGCTTAGACAGACTCACAAGTGAGTGGTTGTGACGACCAATCAGATCAAATAATTTGGAGCCACTATTCACACACACACATACATATGCAAACATGGCACACACACACACGCACATGTGTGCATACCATGCATTCAAACATGAACAACACACACACACAGAGAAGAAATGAATGCCTATGTATACCAAAAAATGTGTGCAAGAATGTTCAGAGCAGCTTTACCTATAATAGGTTCAAACTGGAAACAATCCAAATACACATAGTAAAGCAAGTAAAGAAATTATGGATAATTAATTATATATCCATACAGAAGAATACTATGCAACAATAATAAATGAATTATGGATACCATATCATAACATGGCTGAATCTCACAGACAGAAATTATGAATGGAGTCAGACACAAAAGACTGCAGGGAGGGTATTAACTGAGAATGGGCTTGAGGAAGACCTCTTTGGTGCTAGAAATGCTTTGTATCTTGATTTAAGACAGGGGTCAGCAAATTATAGCCTAGGGGCCAAATTGGGCCACCACCTATTCTTTTGTACACTGAGGAGCTAAGGATAATTTTATATTTTATTAAATAGTTGGGA
The DNA here is from genome assembly GCF_008692635.1 of Crocuta crocuta. NCBI lineage: Eukaryota > Metazoa > Chordata > Mammalia > Carnivora > Hyaenidae > Crocuta > Crocuta crocuta. The sequence goes on from NW_027527804.1 coordinate 1,521,736, forward strand.
AAAAAATAGACTATTTCATGATGTGCAAAAATCATATGAAATTCATATTTCAGTGTCCCTAAATATTTATTGACATACAGCCACACCCTTTGTTTATATATTGTCTAAGAGTGCTTTTGTGCTACAAAGAAAACGTTGAATAGTTGTGACAGAGACCATATGGCTTGCAAAGCCTAAAATATTTACTCTCTGGCCTTTACAAGAAAAGTTTGCTGACCTTCGTTCTAGGTCATAGTTACATGGGTATAGACATATGGAAAAGCTCATTGAGCTGTGCCTTTAAGATTAGTGCCCTTTATGCACTTTACTGCAAAAATTCTTTCAAGATCTAGAGAAAGGGAGATTAATCAAAAGGCACTGCTCAAGTGCTTAATGTACATTAGGGTCAGAAAAGAAGTGCTGAATTCAGTTCCTTCTTTCTTATAGATGAAAATTGCTCCTTTATACACCTTGTTTATGACCAAGGTATTATGTGAAGCAACTTTGATACAAATTAACCAATCAGGAAAGTTCCTTCAAATTATGAAATTCAGAGTGAAGTCTTGCAAGTAGAGAAGAAAACATAATTAATATGTAATTTCTTACTATGTTTTTAAAGACCAAAACAGTAAAATGGAAAATTATTTTGGCAATAACAGAACATCTGACTCTCATTGTTGGTCCAACCCAAAGTCATTTATTAAATCATTGTTAAAGGTCATCATGACTTGTCTGAACAGGAGTTTGTGTTATTAACTAAAGAACTGCTAAAAAAGAAAACACATGCTACTCCTTCAGAGGAAAGTATCTGTTACTATGAAGAGTTCACTGTAAACCAAATGACAATGATAAATGCACTATTAACATTTCTTGTTGAAAGCTTAAAATGATGCAATTTCTTTACATTGTTGAATTTGTTTCTAACTTTAGTTTCATATTTTGGCCGTTTCTAATATTTATAAGTTATAATGTATGTCAAGGAACACATTTCAGTTTGAAAGAGAAAAAGAGAGCTGGAAAATATGTCTACAACATGGCTTCAGGGTGGGAAATGCATTGGTTTCTAAAAGGCAGAATATAAATTTAGTATCACAGGCTGACAGTGTCACAAGTCAGTGACAGTCTTTTCATTAAATCTTGGCTCAATTGTACAGTTGTGCTGTTGTTGTAGTTGATGCTATTGTTACAGCCCCAGTTGTAAACCAAAAACTATGAGGGTAATCCAAATAGAGTGACAAGACAAAGCAAGTCAATTTTGTTAATCAGCTTGTGCTATGTTTCCCCCTATTAGTGGCATTTTATATTCATCTCTAATTTGCATTCAGCCTCCAATATTCCAACCAAGCATGTATCACCTGTGTTGAAATACCTCGCAGCTTTTATTTTATAAAATTTTTTTGATGTCATTTATTTTTGAGAAAGAGAGAGAGACAGAGTGTGAATGGGGGAGGGACAGAGAGCAAGGGAGACACAGAATCTGAAGCTGGATCCAGGCGCTCAGCTGTCAGCACAGAGGCGATGCGGGGCTCAAACTCATGAACTGCAAGATCATGACCTAAGCTGAAGCTGGACGATTGACTGACTGAACCACCCAGGTGCCCTACAACTGGTAGCTTTTAAATTTAGGTTGCAGGACTTCTCCAGTCTACTTACAATTCCTTTCTTGTAAACCTTAATCCCATTTCTTGAAGTGATGGGAAGTTTTAGCTACAATTTGAAGTCTGCCTAGTTTCAGAAATCCATTTTTACATGGGAAATATCCTACTATGGGATTGTTGGAAGATTAAATGAAATAATACATGTAAAGTGCCAGGAGCACAGTAGCACTCTATAATTGATAATGGTGTCAACTTTGTGAAAAATACATTTGGTCTTTACACCTAATTTGGTGGTAGTTGGATCTGGGCAGAGAGAGCACCTCTGTTTAATAGAACATGAAAATGTCCTGTATCTGTGCTATCCAATTCAGTAGCCACTAGCTACAAGTGACTATTGAGCACTTGACATGTGCCTTGTATG
>NW_027527804.1:1523807-1526131 GCF_008692635.1 Crocuta crocuta
TATGACTGAGGAACTGAATTTTTAATTTAATTTAAATTTATTAATTTAAATTCAAATATAAATAGCTGCATATGATTAATGGCTACCATATCAGACCATACAGTCACACTTAAAAGCGTGACTACATTTTACTTGTTAAAGTAGTTTTGGATTAAATGTTTTAATTCTTTTACTTTTTTAGATTTATTAATTTTTGAGAGAGACAGAGACAGCACGAGTGGGAGATAGGGAGATGAGAGAGAGTCCTAAGCAGGCTCTACACTGTCGGCGCAGAGCCCAACGTGTGGACCGAAGTCACAAAACCATGATATCATGACCTGAGCCAAAATCAAAAGTTGGACGTTTAACCGACTGAGCCACCCAGGTGCCCCCTTATTATATTTTTTAAGTCCCATGGGGCCCTTGAGAATTCCGGTGAAACCACTGGACAATTTCTTATCTGGTAACCATCTGTTTGTTCTCTATAGTTAGCAGCCTGTTTCATGGTTTGCCTCTCTCTCTTTATCCCCCCATGCTCATTTGTTTGTTTCTTAAATTTCACATATGAGTGAAATCATATGGTATTTGTCTCTCTCTGACTGACTTATTTTGCTTAGCATAATACTCTCTAGCTCCGTCCTCATCATTGCAAATGGCAAAATTTCCTTCTTTTTATGGCTGAGTAATATTCCATTATATACATATACCACATCTTCTTTATCCATTCATCAGTCAATGGACATTTGGGCTGTTTCCATAACTTGGCTATTGTAGATAATGTTGCTATAATCATCTGGGTTGCCCTGATTTGCATTTCTTTGCTTTTAAAGGTAAAGCCAGTGATGCACAGCAGGATCAATGTGTCCAGGCACTTTAGAAAACTCCTTCAGGAGCCCTGTACTATTTTTTTAATTTTTTAAAAATCTTTATTTTTGAGGGAGACAGAGAGAATGGGAAGGGGAGGGGCAGAAAGAGAGTGAGACACAGAATCCAAAGTGGGCTCCAGGCTCTGAGCTGTCAACACATAGACTGACACAGGGCTTGAACTCACGGACCACAAGATCATGACCTGAGCTGAAGTCGGATGCTTAACCAACTGAGCCACCCATGTGCCCCTGTACTATTTTCTTGATTGCAAATAGGGACCTCATAGGTCTAGATTCTCACCTCTTCTTGCCTAGAAAAACCTTGAATCATTGGGATCATATACCACAAATGGTGTTGGAAAAAAACTCTGAGGAGTAGAGCTGTCCACAGACTTTACACTTTAGAAGGAAAACTGGTTGAGAATGGGGCAGAGTTAGAGAATGTGGACAATTTTCTATGGTCTATGGTAGAGATAAGTTTAAGAAATTGTGTTTAGTGAATTTCTTTTGGATAAATCAACAGTGAGAAGGTCTTATGGTCAGAAAACTTCTTTACTACCTCCCACTGTAAGATCCAGAAAGGGAGTGGGGAGTGGAAATAATCATCAGTCAATAGTCTGTTTGTTTGTTTCAGTCAAAAGTCAATAGTTGAATCCAGCGACAATGCATCCCCACGGTCTCCAAAGAGGAAAGGGAAAAAAGAAGTGAATTTGGAAAATTCCAAAAAACGGAAACAAGATGTCAAGTTAAAGAATTCACCACAAATAATTCCAGTGATCCATTTGTTTCTCTGAAACCATGGAAGATACTCTTTTGCATTGTATATGAGAGTTTTCGAAGAAGACTTTTGGGTACAAAAAATGCTTATGTTTTTTCAGAAAAACAGGTAAAATATTTCCAGGTAAAAAATATATCCAGGTAAAATATTTCTTGTGGTGGTCTTATTAAAAAATGGTAAATTTTGACCTCCTTTGCTTCTACTGAAAGGGCCTGATTAACATTTTTACCAACTATTGTTGACATTGGTCTCTCTTACATGTGTGTCTACAACACTTGTCTACATTTATCATGAGTTACTTTTAGTAACAGATCCCTTGATCCAACAAAGATGTTTTACTAATTTTGCTGATATCCCAGCGAATAATACACACACATACACAAAACTTTACCAATAAACATGTACCAGGCACTGATGGTGTGGAGCCTGTTTGGGAATCTCTCCCTCCCTCTCTCTCTTTCTGCCTCTCTCTCAAAATAAATAAATAAACTTTTTAAAAAGTGTGTAATTCAGTGTTTTTTTTAGTATATTCACAGATACATACAACCATTACCACTGTCAGTTTTAGAACATTTTCAACACCTCAGGAAAAAACCATATATCGTTTAGCCGTTATGCCTGTCTCCTCACCTCTGTCCCTAGCCCGAAGCAATGAATAATCTACTTTCTGTGCTTATAAATTTCCCTACTCTGGATTTACA
>NW_027527804.1:1526244-1532948 GCF_008692635.1 Crocuta crocuta
GGCACGAAAAAAAAAAAAAAATGAAGTCCTAGCCCCTAGCACCTCAGAATGAGACCTTATTTGGAAATGGGATCACTACACATACAATTAGTTAAAAAGAGGTCATCTGGAGTAGGGTGGATCCCTAATCCAATGTGCCTGTGTTTTTATAAGAGGAAAATTTGGACACAGACACATACAGAAGGAAGATGATGTAGATATGGTGGGAGAAAGCAGCCATGCGGTAATGGAGGAATAGACTGAAGTGATACAGGTCAAGGACTATGAAGAACTGTTTGCAAACACCAGAATCTATAAAAGGCAAGGGAAAATTCAACTCTGCAGGTTTTAGAGGAAGTATGACCCTGATTATGACATCATTTTAAAATTCTAGCTTCCAGAACTGTGAGACAGTAAATTCTGTTAAGTGACCAGTTTGTGGTACTTTCTTATGGCAGGCCTAGGAAATTAATAACCATATGAATGGAACCATACAGTATGTGGCATTTTGTGACTGGTTTCTCTTACTGATCATATTATTTTCAAGGTGAATGCCTTAGCATGTTTCAATATTTCATTCCTTTTTATAGCTAAATAATATTCCATTATATAGATATATCACCTTTATTTATTCATTTGTCCATTAATGATCATTTGTGGGGTTTTTTTCCCACTTTTTGGGTACTATGATTAATGCTGCTATGTGCATTTGTATACACGTTTCTGTGTGGTCACATGCTTTCATCTCTCTTGGGTATATACCAAAGTGTCAAAATGCTGGGTCATATGGCAACTCTATGTTTTATCATTTGTGGAACTGCCAGACATTTTTCCAAGGTGGCTGGCCCATTGTATATTCCCACAAGTGGTATATGAGAGGGCTCTGTTTCTGCATAACATTGCCAACATTTATCTGACTTTTTGATTCTAGCCATCCTAGAGGATGTGAAATGGTATCTCAATGTGGTTTAAATTTCCATTTCTTTAATGGCTAATAATATTGAGCATCTTTTCATGTGTTTATTGGCCATTTGTGTATATTCTTCGAAGAAATGTCTAGTCAGATCTTTTAAGTGGGTGTTTGCATTTTTATTACTGAGTTTTAGGAGTTTTTTTTTAAAGTTTATTTATTTGAGAGAGAGAGAGAGAGAGAGAGAGAGAGAGAGAATCCCAAGCAGTCTCCACACTGTCAGCACAGAGCTTGATGATGCAGGGCTCAAACTCATGAACTGTGAGATCATGACCTGAACCAAAATCAAAAGTCAGACGCTTAACAGACTGAGCCACCCAGGTGCCCTGAATTTCAGGAGTTATTTATATTTTCTAAATAAAAACTCCTTATCAGCTACACGATTTTCAATTTTTTTCCTATTCTGTGGGTTGTCTTTTTCACTTACTTGGTGGTATCCTTTGACAATAAAAGTTTTACATTTTGGTGAAGTCCTGTTTATTTTTTCTTTTTGTGCACATGCTTTGGGTGTCATATTGTAAAAATCCTTTGCCAATTCCAAGGTTATGAAGAATTCCCTATGTTTTCTTCTGTTTTAGGGTTTTTGCTGTTATATTTAGGTTTTTAATCTGTTTGAGTTGATTTCTGTATATAGTGTGAGGTTAGGCATCTAAATTCATTATTTTGCATGTTGTTCTCTAGTTATCCCAGCACTTTGCTATAAAGACTATTTGTTCCCCATTGAATGGTCTTGGTACACTTGCTGAAAATCAGTTGACTATAGATATGGCTTATTTTTGCACTTTAAATTCTTTTTCATGGACGTGTATTTCTATCCTTTTGCCAGTACCACACTGTCTTGATTACTGCTTGGAGTAAGATTTGATATTGGGAAGTGTGAGTCTTCCTACTTTCTTCTTCTTTTCCAAAACAGCTTTGGCTACTCTGTATCCCTATCCAGATTTTAGAATTGGTTTGTCAGTTTCTACAAAGAACTCAGCTGGGATTCTGACAGAGATTGCACTGAATCTGTATATCATTTTAGGAAGTGTTGTTGAATTAAAAATGTTAAGTCTTAAGATCCATGAGCATGGCATATTTTTCCATTTATTTAGATCTATAATTTCTTTCAACAATATTTTGTAGTGCTCTAAGTTTTGCACTTCTTTAGTTAAATTTATTCTTAAGTATTTTTTCTTTTTATGCTACTGTAAATGGAACTTTTTTTTTTAATTTTCAGTTTCTTCTTGCAAGAGGATAGAAATGCAGTTGATTTTTATATATTCATCTGCATCCTACAGCCTTGCCCAACTCAATTATTAGTTTTAACAGTTTTTTAAAGTGGATTCCATAGGATTGTCTATATACAAAACCATGTGATCTGTGAATAGACAATTTTACCTCTTCCTTTCCAATCTTAATGTTTTGTATTTATTTGTTTTGCCTAATTGTCCTAGATAGAACCTCCAGTATAATGTTGAATAGAAATAACAAGTGTGGATATCCTTCTCTTATTCCTGTTCTTAGGGGAAAAGGATGCAGTCTTTAACCATTAAGTATGATGTTAGCTGTGGAGATTTCATAGATGCCCTTTATCAGGCTAAGGAAGTTTCCTTCTATTCTTAGTTTGTTGAGTGTTTTTTTTTTTTTTTTAATCATGAAAGAGTATTGAAGTTTGTCAAATGCTTTTTCTGTATCTACTGAAATGATTATTCAGTTTTCACTCTATTTATATAATGTATTAATAGATTGTTGGATGTTAAAACAATTTGTATCCCTGGGCTATATCCCACTAGGGTATGGTGCTTAATTCTTTGTATATGTTGTTGGATTCAGTCTGCTAGCATTTTGTTGAGGAGTTTTGTGTCATGTTTTTTTAAATTTATTTTTGAGAGAGAGAGAGCAGGGGAGAGGCAGAGAGAGGAACACAGAACCTGAGGCAGGCTCTAGGCTCCGAGCTGTCAGCACAGAGCCTGACATGAGGCTCAAACTCGGTAAGAACATGACCTGAGCCAAAGTTGGCTGCTTAACTGACTGAGCCACCCAGGCGCGCCATTTTGTGTCCATATTTATAAGATATATTGGTCCGTAGTTTTCTTGTGATATATTTTTCTAGGTTTAGAATCAGGCTAATACTGGCCTCATAGAATGATTTAAGAATCGTCCGCCACTATTCTGTTGTTTCAAAGAGCTTTTGAAGAATTAATATTAATTCTTCTTTGAGTGTTTAGTAGAATTCAGTAGTGAAGCCATCTGGGCCTGGTCTTTTATTATGGGTCATTTTTGATTACTGATAAGTCTCTTCCCTTGTTATAGGTATAGTCAAGTTGTCTTCCTTGATCAGTTTCAGTAGTTTGTTTCTCTAGGAATTTGTTTAGCTAAGTTATCCAATTTGTTGGCATAAAATTGTTCATAGCATTCCTTTATAATACATGTTACTTCTGTATGGTCAGTGGTAATATCAACTCTTTCACTTCTAATTTCCTAGAGTCGTCTTTCTTTCCCTTTTCTTTGTCAAACTAGCTAAAATTATGTCACTTCTGCTAATCTTTTCAAAGAACTAGCTTTTTGCTTCATTGATTTTTCTCTATTGATTTTTCTAATTTTATTAATTTCTGCTCTACTTTTTCTAATTTTGTCCTCTTCTTTGCTTTGGTTAAGTTTGCTCCCTTTTTTTCAGTGTCTTGAGGTGGTAGATTAGGTCATTGTTCTGAAAACTCTTATTTCTTAATGTGTGCATTTAGAGCTATAAATGTTCCTCTAAGAGCTGCTTTAGCTGTATCCCATAAGTTTTAGTAGGTTATATCTAGATTTTCATTCATGGCAAAGTGTTCTCTTGTTTCCTTTTGTTTCTTCTTTGATCCATTGGTTATTTAGAAATGTGCTGTTGATTTTCACATATGTTTGGGTTTCCCCCAAATTTTTAATGTATTGATTTTTAATTCCATTCCATCGTGATCAGAGAATATACTTTATATTATTTGTACCATTTTAAATTTATTTAGGTTCGTTTTATGGCCTAGCATATGATCTGTCCTGGGGAATGTTTCATGTGTATTTGAGAAAAATGCATTTTAGGTTATTTTTCACTAAGTTTTTCTAGAGATGTTTGTTAGTTCTAGTTGGTTTGCAGTATTGTTCAAGTCTTCTATTTTCTCATTGAAATTTTTATCTTTTTGTTCTATTCATTATTAAAAGTAGGGTATTGAAGTTTCCAACCATTATTGTTGAACTGTCACTTTCCCCCTTCATTTCTGTCAGTTTTGCTTTATGTATTTTGGTGCTTTTTTATTTGGTGCACATATATTTATAATTGTTATATCTTCTTGAAAGATTGACACATTTGTCATTATAAAATGTCCTTCTTTATCTCTAGTAATATTTTCTGTTTTAAAGTCTATTTTGTCTGATAGTAGTCTAGTCACCCTAGTTTTCCTTTGGTTGCTATTTTCATGATATATCCTTTTCTATCCTTTTACTTTCAATCCATTTTGTCTTTGAATCTGAAGTATGTACAATGTAGGCATCATATAGTAGGTTCATGTTTTTTAACATTTATTCTAACAATATCTGCCTTTTGATTGGATTTTTAAATTTATTCACATTTAATGTTATTATTGATTTTGTTAGACTTTGGTTTATTATCATTATTTTTGTTTCCATATGTCCTTTTCCCCCTCTATTCCTCCTTCACTGCTTTCTTCTGCATAAAGTGAACGTTTTCTAATGTAGCATTTAATTTTTAATTTCATGAATGTTAACTTATTTTTTGATATTATTTTTGGTGGTTGCATCTTAAGTTTTCAAACCTGCTTCAGATTTATACTAGCTTAATTCTAGTAATACATAGAAATATTACTCCTGTATAGCTCTATTCTATTTATTTCCTCTTGTAACATTCTTATATATATTACAGTTATCAATTACTATCAGTTGTACCAAAACATGCCCATATGTTGTTATAATTGTTATTTAACATCTATAGTCATTTCTTTAGCCCATTACAACTTTTCTCCCACCTATCTCCATTGTGCTGCTTTGGTAAATATATTACACAATATTACATTTCTATATGTCATAGATCCAACAATACATTATAAACATATTATTTTATACAATTTATTTTTAATGAGATGATAATAATGAAGAAAATCCATTAATTGTCTCTTATAATTACATAATAACCTTTACTGCTGCTCTTAATGCTGCTGTTACTGATGCTCTTTATTCATGTGGACTTGAATCACCACCTGGCATGACTTGCTTTCAGGCTGAAGAACTTCCTTTAGTATTTCTTGTAAGGTGCCTCTGCTAGCAATAAATCATCTATGTTTTTGTTTATCTGGGAAACTATTTCACAATCATTACTGAATAATCACTTTTCTGGATATGGGGATCTTTGCTGATAAATTTTTTCTTTGAGCATTTTAAATATCTTATCCCACTGTTTTCTTGCTTCCATTCTTTCTGCTTAGAATTCAGATGTTAATCTTATTGGGGTTCTTTTAAAAATTACATGTCATTTTCCTCTTGCTGCTTTCAAGATTTTCTCCTTGTCTTTGATTTCATCATTGTTACAATAATGTGTCTGTTTGTCTGTCTCTTAGACTTTATTCTACTTAGAGTTCATTGAGCTTCCTAGAAATGTACATTATTGCTAGTTTAATAAATCTGGGAAGTTTTCAGCCATTATTTCTTCAAATATTTTTTCTCTATCTCTCTTCTCTGGTATTCCCACTACATGTATATTGATATACTTCATAACATCCCACATTTCTCTGAGACTTTATTATTTTTTACTCTTCTTTCTGTTGTTTTTTGTTTTTTTGCTTACATAATCTGTACTGATTTATTGACAAGTTTGCAAAGTCTTTCTTCTAACAGTTCAAATCTACTGTTAAGCTGCTCTAAAGAATTTGTTTTTGTTACAGTTATTCTACATTCAATTCCAGAACTTTCATTGAATTCTTCTCTAAAATTTCTATCTTTTTATTGATATTCTCTATGTGACACAACATTATCATCATGTCTTTCTTTACTTCTTTAATCAAGCTTTCCTTTAGCTCTGTAGACATGTTTGTAACGGCTACTTTGAAAGCTTTTCCTGTTCAATTGATATCTGGTCACTCTCTGAGGCTTTCTGTTGTCTCCCATTTTCTGGTCCATAGGTCATATTTTTCCATGGAAACTGGGCATTAGATAAAATATTGTAGTTACATTGAGTACTGGCCTCTCCCATTTAAGGCTTGTTATTTTTCTTTGCTTATTTATTTGTCTAGTTACTGACTGAATATTTTAAGGAAGTCTAGCCCCTCCCATTCCACAGTGTTAAATCTTTTATATTGCTCCAATATAAACCTTTATATTGCTGACTGAATATTTTAATCAAGTCTGGTCCCATCCATTCCACAGTGTTAACCACAGCTTTAGCTATGCCAACAGTCACCCTGGGAACATAGTTTACTGGTAGGGCTCTTTTCTACTCTTTCCCAGACCACAGCCAGCTGTTAGGCTTCAACAGTTGCCTGCTGATTGCTCTATTAGCCACAACAATGTCCTGGGACTTGAATTCCTTTGCAAACTAATCTAATCAGAATACTTTCTGAGGCAAGGACTTGATATTTGCTCTGATTCCATGAGAGTTCCTCCCAGTGGTCTTAATTACCCTGATCTCTCCTGCAAGCTAGGGGACCTATAGTGTAGACTGTATTGACATTAGATTCATATATCTCCCAATTCCCTTCACCAGAATGTCCACTATTATTAGTTTTAAGTT
>NW_027527804.1:1532965-1545383 GCF_008692635.1 Crocuta crocuta
TTTATTAGATTTAAGCTTCTCCATGCTCTCTTGCAACGGACATCAGTTCCTAAAACGAGCTATCTGTTTTATGGCCTACCTCTCCCCTTCTCTCCCTCCTCTCAGGAATATCTATGAGCCTGGGCTCTAGATTGGTGGTGAGAAAAATAGTAATCTTCTCTTTGAGTTACACCCCCATTCTAGGAGCTGGGTGCTCAGTTGAGGGGTGTGGCAAAATCTGAGGTCTTCTTGGTTTGTCTTCCTTTGTATGCAAACACCACCTCAGTATCTGTGGCAAGCACTATTGAGACCCCAGTATTCTCAGTGTGCCATATTCAGTGTGCTATATTCAAGGTAGAGCTGCTGTTACACAAGTGGAGGTTAGACAGAAGGAAGTCACCATCTCTTGACTGCACTGCCCAGGACTTAGCCTAAACAACAGGCATTTGGGGGCAAGATAAGAAATACTGACATCCTCTTCCTCCTGGGAAGAAAGTTCCCCAGCTGGGAAATGGGGAGAGAGGGAGCCCTGTCTCTTGGCTGCAGCAATTTGGATGTAGTCTCATATCACTGAACTGAGAAGGCAGAGGGAGAGAGCACTCTTGGCTCAAATACCAGATTTTCTTAATAAATTTCCATAGATTGTCTTTTTTTAAATTTTTAAAAAAATGTTTATTTATTTTTGAGAGATAGAGAGGCAGACTGCAAGCAGGAGAAGGGTAAAGAGAGAGAGAGAGACAGAATCTGAAGCAGGCTCCAGGCTCTGAGCTGTCAGCCTAGNCAGAGGAGCTTCTCACACTGTCATGTCAGAGGTTGATCTTCTCTAAAAATCCCTTCAAGCAAATAAAATTAAATACATAAAAGTCCAAAAGAAACAAAGCATTTGAAATATAATTTTTACTTAACAAAAGACCATAAGAAAAGGGAAGGAAAAGTAAGTTATAAACAGAGAGGGAGGCAAACCATCAGAGACTCTTAAATGCAGAGAACAAACTGAGGGTGGGGGGGGGGTTGGGAGGCAGGGAAAATGGGTGATGGGCATTGAGAAGAGCACTTGTTGGGATGTTGTATGTAAGTGATGAAACATGGGAATCTACTCCTGAAGCCAAGGATACACTGTATGTTAGCTAACAATATTTTTTTAAAATAGCAAAATAAAATAATGAAAAAGAAATATCATTAATTTTTTAAATGTTTATTTATTTTGAAGGAGAGAGAGACACAGTGTGATCAAGGGAAGGGCAGAGAGAGAGGGAGACAGAGAATCTGAAGTGGGCTCCAGGCTCTGAGCTGTCAGCACAGAGCTCAACGTGGGGTTCAAACTCANCAACTTAGTGCTTTTTAAGTCCATTCATAGTTTTACAACCATCGCCACTAATTCTAGAACATTTTTTCTTTTTTTTCTTTTTTTCTTTTCTTTTCTTTTTTTACAAATAGTTTATTGTCAAGTTGGTTTCCATATAACACCCAGTGCTCATCCCACATGTGCCCCCTTCCATGCCCACCTCCCTCTTCCCCCCTCACGCATCAGTCCTCAGTTTGTTCTTTGTTCTTTAATTGGAGTGCTGAGTTCATTTAAATTCAAAGTAACTATTGATAGGTATGTACTTATTGCCATTTTGTTACTTGTTTTATGGTTCTTCTTATAATTTTTCTCNGTATGTAGTTTCACTTTATTTGTAAATTCTCATTCCAGTGTAGTTAACATACAGTATTATATTAGTTTCACATTCACAGTATAGTGATTCAATAATTCTAAACATTACTCAGTGCTCATCAAGAGAAATGTACTCTTAATCCTCTCCACCTATTTCACCAGTCCCCCCACCAACCTCCCCTCTGGTTAACCATTTGCTTTTTTATCTATAATTAGGAGTCTATTTTTTTTGGTTTGTCTCCTTTTGTTATTTTTTTGTTTCTTAAATTCCACATATGAGTAAAATCATACGGTATTGGTCTTCTCTGACTGACTTATTTCACTTAGCATTATACTCTCTAGATGCATGCATGCTGTAGCAAATGGCAAGATTTCATTGTTTTTATGGATAATATTCATATATATCTCATGTATATATCACATATACTTTATCCATTTACATAATGATGAACTTTTGGGCTGCTTCCATAATTTGGCTATTGTAAATAATGCTGCAATACACATAAGGATGAATATATATTTTTTAATTAGTGTTATTGTATTCTTTGAGTAAATACCCAGTCATGTAATTACTGTATTGTAGGGTAGTTCTATTTTTAACTTTTTGAGGAATCTTCATACTCTACATAGTGGCTGCATCAGTTTGCATTCCCACCAACAGTGCAACAATTCCTTTTTCTCCACATCCTTACCACCATTTGTTGTGTCTTGAACTTTTGATTTTAGCCATTCTGATAGGTGTAAAGTGATATGTCATCATGGTTTAAATTTGAATTTCCCTAATGATGAGTGATGTTGAGCATCTTTTTAAGTGTCTGCTGGCCATCTGCATATCTTCTTTGGGGAAATGTCTGTTCAAGACTTCTGCCCATTTTTGAATTGGATTATTTGTTTTTTGGGTGTTGAGTTGTATACATTCTTTATATATTTTGGATACTAACCATTTATTGGATATGTCCTTTGCAAATACCTTCTCCTATTCAGTAGTTTCACTTTTATTGATTGTTTCGTTTGCTGTGCAGAAACTTTTTATTTTGATGCATTCCCAATAGTTTATTTTTGCTTTTGTTTTCCTTGCCTCAGGAGACAAGTCTAGAAAAATGTTGTTATGACCAATGTCAGAGAAATTAATTACTGCCTGTGCTCTCTCCTAGGATTTTTATGGCTTCCAATCTCACATTTAGGTCCTTAATCCATTTTGAGCTTATTTTTGTGTATGGTGTAAGAAAGTGGTCCAGTTTCTTTCTTTTGTATTTAGCTGTCCAGTTTTCCCAACACCATTTGTTGAAGAGACTTTTTCCCATCTCATAGTCTTTCCTGTTTTGTCAAAGATTAATTGACCATATTATTGTGGGGTTATTTCTGGGTTTTCTATTCTGTTTGATCTATGTGTCTATTTTTATGCCAGTACCATACTGTTTTGATTACTACAGCTTTGCAGTATAACTTGAAGTCCAGAATTGTGATGCCTCCAGCTTTATTTTTCTTTTTCAAAATTGCTTTGGCTTATTCAGCATCTTTTGTGGTTCCATACAAATTTTAGGATTGTTTGTTCTTTTATCTATCTATCTATCTATCTATCTATCTATCTATCTATCTATCTATCATCTATCTATCATCTATTTGAAAGAGAAATGCAGAGGGAGTGAGGGAGGGGCAGAGAGGAAGGGAGAAAAATCTTAAGCAGGCTCCACACTCAGCTCGGAGCCCAACATGGGTCTCAATCTCAGGACTCTCAGATCATGACCTGAGCCAAAATCAAGATTGTTATAGTTCTGTGATAAATGTTGCTATTTTGATAGAGATTGCATTAATTGTATAGATTGCTTTGGGTAATGTAGACATTTTAACAATATTTGTTCTTCCAATTCAGGAGCATGGAATGTCTTTTCATTTCTTTGTGTTGTCTTCAATTTCTTTCATCAATGTTTTATTGTTTTCAGAGAATAAGCCTTTCACTTCTTTGGTTAAATTTATTCCTAGGTATTTTATTATTTTTGGTGCAGCTGTAAATGGGATTGTTTTCTTAATTTCTATTTCTGCTGCTTCATTAGTAGTGTATAAAAATGCAATGGATTCCTGTATTTGATTTTGTATCTTGCAAGTTTCCTGAAAATTTTCATCACTTCTAGTAGTTTCTGGCGGAGTCTTTACGGTTTTCTATATATAGTATAATGTCATCAACAAACAGTGAAAGTTTTTCTTCTTCATCATAATTTGGATACCTTGATTTTCTTTTTGTTGTCTGATTACTATGGCTAGGATTTCCAGTGCTATGTTAAATAAAGTGGTGAAAGCAATATCCTTATCTTATCCCTGACCTTAGGGGAAAACCTCTCAGGTTTTCCCAATAGAGTATGATTTTCACTGTGGGTTTTTTATATAAGGCCTTTGTTATGTTGAGGTATGTTCTCTTTAAACCTGCTTTGTTGAAGGTTTTTATCATGAATGGATGTTGTACTTTGTCCAATGCTTTTTCTGCATCTATTAAAATGATCATACAGCTCTTATTCTTTCTCTTATTGATGTGATGTGTCACTTTGATTGGTTTGTGAATATTGAACCACGCTTGCATCCCAGGAATAAATCCCACTTGATTGTGGTGAGTGATTTTTTTAAATGTATTGTTGGATTCTGTTTGCTACTATTTTGTTGAGGATTTTTGTATTTATGTTTATCAGAGATATTGGCCTGTAGTTCTTTTATTCTGGTGTCTTTATCTGGTTTTGATATCAGAATAATGCTGGCCTTATAGAATTAAAGTTTTCCTTCCTCTTATATTCTTTGGAATAATTTGAGAAGAATAGGTATTAACTCTTCTGTAAATGTTTGGTAGAATTCACCTGTGAAGTAGTCTGGTCCTGGGCTTTTGTTTTTTGGAAGTGTTTTGATTACTGATTCAATTTCGTTGCTGGTAAACAGTCTATTCAAATTTTCTGTTTCTTTGTGCTTCAGTTTTGGGAGGTTATATGTTTCTGGGAATTTATCCATTTATTCTGGTTTGTCCAATTTGTTGCCATATAATTTTTCATAATATTCTCTTACAATCGTTTATATTTCTGTGGTGTTGTTATATCTCCTCTTTCATTCTTGATTTTGTTTGAGTCTCTCTCTTTTCTTTTTCTTTTATAGTTTATTATCAAGTTGGTTTCCATATAACACCCAGTGCTCATCCCAGCAAGTGCCCTCCTCTATGCCCATCACCCCCCTTCCCCTCTCCCCCAACTCCATCAGCCCTCAGTTATCAGTATTCAAGAGTCTCTCATGGTTTGCCTCCCTCCCTCTCCCCAACTATATTTTACCTTTCCCCTCCCCCTCTCTTTTTTAAATGAGTCTAGATAAGGTTTTATCTATTTTATTGATCTTTTCTAAGAACCAGCTTCTGGTTTCATTGATCTGCTTTGTTGATATTTTAGTTTCTATTTCATTTATTTCTGCTTTAATATTTATTATTTCCTTCCTTCGGCTGGTTTTGGGTTTTATTTGTTGTTCTTTATCTAGCTCCTTTAGGTGAAAGGTTAGACTATTTATTCGATATTTTTCTTGCTTCTTGAGATAGACCTGTATTGCTGTAAACTTTCTTCTTCTTTTTTTTTTTTTTTTAAACTTTCTTTTTTGAAAAGCTTTTACTGCATCCCAAATATTTTGGACCATTTTGTTTTCATTTTAATTTATTTCTATGTATTTTTGGATTTCATCTTCAATTTCTTAGTTGATCCATTCATTGTTTAGTAGCATGTTTTTTAACCTCTATGTATTTGTGCTCTTCCCAGACTGTTTCTTATGGTTGATTTCTAGTTTCATAGTGTTGTGGTCAGAAAAGATATACAATATGACTTTGATTCTTTTGAAATTGCTTCGACTTGTTTTGTGGCCTAAGATGTGATTTATTCTGGAGATCCATGTGCACCTGAATGTTCCATGAGCACTTGAAAAGAATGTGTATTCTGCTGTTTTAAGATGCAGTGTTTTGTATATATCTATTAAATCTATCTGGTCCAATGTGTCATTCTAAGCCACTGTTTCCTTGTTGATTTTCTGTTTGGATGAACTATCTATTGATGTAAGTGGGGTGTTACAGTCCCCTACCATTCTTCCATTACTATCAATAACTTCTTTTTATGTTTTTTACTATAATAGGGAAAATATAGGATAAAATAGGCAGAGAAGAAAAGGCTAGTACCTGAGGTCCCTAAGTGTGGGGAAAAAACCTCACACATTTTGGAACGATGCTGCAAGTGTTTGACCACAGCAAACTCCCTTGGGCATAAAGTTCCTCTTAAGAATGTAACAGACACCATCTACTCCCCCTCAGGTTTCCCTCAGGAATTTGACAATCGAAATACATAAATAAAAAAAAGTAAACCATAAAACTTATGCTATACAAAGGACAGTATGACCACAGTCTTAGTCCTCACACAATGGAATCGAGCTAATCAGGAATAGACAACCCAGTACCTACAGTTATCCAGCCAGTAATGATAGAATCTGAGAAGGAACAAGGGTGAAGGGATGGGGGTGATGACCGGAGCCTTATAAAACAAAGACATTTGCCTATAGTTGTGAGCGTTCATTTTCAAATGTCCTTTCTCTTTCATACTATGAGAGCTTTCATACTATTTTTATTTTCTAATCCTATACTTTAATAAACTTTTGCCTGCTGCTCATTTTATGCCCACCTCTTCATTCCTCAAAGTGGCAAGACCACGAATCCCATGTACTGAGGTTAAAAAATCCTGCAACATTACTAACTGCTTTATGTATTTGGGTGTGTCCATATTAGGTACATAAATATTTACAATTGTTATATCTTCTTGTTGGATTGTTCCCTGTATGATTATATGGTGTCCCCTCCCTTTTTTTGGTCTCTTGTTACAATCTTTGTTTTAAAGTCCCTTTTTTAAAAAACATTTAAGTACTGCTACCCCCAGCTTTCTTTAATATCCATTTACATGATAAATGCTTCTCTATCCTTTCACTTTCAATCTGCCTGAGTCTTTAGGTCTGAAACGCAGCATATAGATGGGTCATTTTCTTTTTTTAATCCATCCCATCACCCTTTGTTGNGGTATGTACTTATTGCCATTTTGTTACTTGTTTTATGGTTCTTCTTATAATTTTTCTCTGTTCTTTGTTTCCTTTGCTTCCCTCTCTCATGATTAGTTTGCTTTCTTTGGTGATATATTTGGATTCTTTTCTATTTTTTTAAATATCTTTTTTTGTTTTTATTTCGTCATTACCATTCNTGGCCACTTAAATTTAAACCCATTCTTTATTCCTCTCTCCCTTCCCACGTTTTAGGTATGTGGTGTCATACTTTACATCATTTTATTTTGTAAGTTTCTTGACTGATTTTTCCAGATATACTCATTTTTACTGATTTTGTGCTTTCTACTTTTCTTTTTTTTTAAGTTTTTATTTAAATACCTGTTAGTTGACATACAGTGTAATATTAGTTGCAGGTGTATTCAGCACTTCCATACAAAACGTGGTGCTCATCACAAGTGTATTCTTTAATCCCCATCACCTATTTGACCCATCCTCCCTGCCCCCTCCCTTCTGGTAACCATCAATTTGTTCTCTATAGTAATGAGTCTGTTTCTTGGTTTGCATCTCTTTTTTCCCCCTTTGTTTCTTTTGTTTCTTAAATTCCACATATGAATGTAATCATAGGGTATTTGTCTTTCTCTGACTGACTTTTTTGCTTAGCATAATACTCTCTAACTCCATCCATGTCATTGCATATAGCAAGATTTTATTCTTTTTTATGGTGGAGTAACATTCCATTGTATGTATATAGATATAGATATAGATATAGATGATATAGATATATAGATATAGATATATATAGATACACACACACACACACACACACACACACACACACACACACACACTACATCTTTATCCATTCATCAGTTGATAGACACTTGGGATGTTTCCGTAATTGGCTATTGTAGATAATGTTGCTATAAATATGAGGGTGCACATATCCCTTTGAATTAGTATTTTTGTATTCTTTGGGTAAATATCTAGCAGTGCAATTGCTTCTTACTCTTACTTATAGTCTGTTTTCCACTCAAAGAGTCCTCTTTAACATTTCTTATAGGGCTGATTTGGAGGCCATGAATTTCTTTAACTTTTGTTTGGGAAACTCTATCTCTCCTTATATTCTGAAAGACAGTCTTGCTGGATAAAGCATTCTTGACTNTATTATATTCTGGTCCTTCTGGCCTGCAATGTTTCTGCTGAAAAATCCAGTGATAGCCTTGTGGAGTTTCCCTTGTATGTAACTGTTTTCTTTTCTTGTCTTGCCACTTTTAAAATTCTCTATCATGACTTTTTGCCATTTTAGTTACTATGTGTCTTGCTGTGGATCTCCATCGGTTGATTTTGCAGGGGCTCTCTGTCTTTTCTGGATCTCTATTTTTATTTCCTTCCCCAGACTGGAAAAGTTTTCAGCTATTATTTCTTCAAATAAATTTTCTTCCCCCTTTCCTCTCTCTTCTCTTTCCTGGATAACTATCATGTGAATGTTGTCATGTTTGATGATGTCACTCCATTCCCTAGGTCTATTATAATTTTGTATTATTTTGTTTTTTCTCACCTCCTCAGTTTGATTGTTTTCCATTACCGTGTCCTCCATGTTGCTGATCTGTTTCTCTGCTTTAGTCTACTATTTATTCCATATAGTATATTTTTAATTTCATTTATTGAGTACTTAATCTCTGGTTCTTTCTTATGTTTTCTATCTTGTTGTTAAGGGTCTCACTGATGTCCTCCACTCTTTTGTCAAGTCTGTTGAGTATATTTATAATTATTATTTTAAATTCTCTACCAGTATATTATCTCCATTTTGTTTTAGTCTCTTATGGTTTCTTACTGTTCTTTCATTTGTACATATCCTTCTGTCTATTCATTTTCTTTAACTCTCTGTGTCTGTTTCTATGCATTAGGAATGTTAGCTACATCTTCTGCTCTTGAAAGTAGTGGGTTTATAATGAAGAAGTCCTGCAGTATCCTGCAGTGCAGTGTCTCCTGTTCACCAGAATCTGGCATTTCAGGGTGTCTCTTATGTGTGCTGCATGCACACTACTGTTGTTGCTAAACTGCATTTTCCTTA
This sequence comes from Crocuta crocuta, assembly GCF_008692635.1. NCBI lineage: Eukaryota > Metazoa > Chordata > Mammalia > Carnivora > Hyaenidae > Crocuta > Crocuta crocuta. The sequence goes on from NW_027527804.1 coordinate 1,541,725, forward strand.
AGTCCAGCCATCTCTTTGCCTTTTGTGGACAGTGTTTGGTCTCTGTGGTGTGTGGGGGCCATTCAGTGTCCCCCTTGTGTTTAAGTTTGATCAGGTATTTTCTAGAGATGCAGTAACTCCAAACTGCAGGGCGCTTTCCCAGTGTTGCTCCCTGAGAAGCTTTCATTGGTGGGTAAGAAGATGCTGTCAGACCAGCTGTCTGCCCCCAGACCACTGCTGGGTCTGCAGTATGACTGGAGTGTGTGGTTGTCTTACCCTCACCCAAGAGTCACTTTGGAGTGGTACTGGCCTCTGTCAGGTTTGCTTGCACACTGCCAGACTTGTGGCACCACTTTGGGTGGGTGTTGGCCAAGGGTATATTGGAGGGGGCAGATCTGCAAAGCTGCAGGGCTGGATGCTTGGGTTTAGCAAAGTTTGCAATGGTTCTCTGGGGGAGGGGACCTACAGCTGGTGGGACTGAGGCAGGCCTACCTGGAACTGTTGGATCTGTAGAAGTGCAAGGGGGACACGTTAGCAAGTTAAAAAGTGAGTGTGGGCACCACTCTGGTTTCCACAGGTGTCTGTGTGCCTAGGCTAGGGGATGAGGTGAGAAATGGCAACTTCCAGCTCCTTTGTTCCTGAAGAAGTTGTGCAATGATCCCTGCCCTTCCAGCATATGCTCTGAGATTAGTAAACAAATCTCCCTCCCATATACCCTAGGCATTTTTCAAATTGCTGTTTCTATGCTGTATTTCTGTGTGCTAAATTTTGTGCTGTCTCTATAAGGATGGAAAACTCATTTTCTTGTCAGTCTTCTGGCTCTAGCCAANCCCTGCTCATGCTGTCTCTCTCTCTCTCTCTCCCCTAGAAATAAATAAAAATATTTAAAAAAAAAAAGAAATTAGGCCTCTCTGGTTTTCAAAGCCAAATGTTATGGGGGATTCACCTTCCCCATGCAAGATCCTGAGTGTGAGGGTCTGTTATTCTCCTCTCTCCACATTCATGGCATCCTTCCTTCCTACAGATGGCCCATGGTCCATTTAGCTCATGATGATGTGTCTGCCTTTCTTGCCCTCTTAAATGTGGCCCTTTCTCTACATTTAGTTGTGGAGTGTTTTCTGCCAGTCTTTAGGTCATTTTTTGGGTTATTTGTACTGATGTGAGTGTTATCTAGTTGTATACATGGGACAAGGTTAGCTTAGGATTCCCTTATGTTTCCATTTTCCCCAGAAGTCTCCCAACATGTACTTTTTAATTAATGTATTAAATAATAAGATACAGTGATGTATAATAAATGTCATAATTTCAAAATATGATGAATAGACATTGTATTCTAAAATGTCTGGTAAAACTTTAATATAATATGCAAATATCTGTGATGTTTATTACCATAAAAAATTAATGGTTAAAACTACTATAGTTTTTTGCCTACATTAATAATTTTAAAAAGTGCTACATAGATACTAGTGAAAATAAAGATGCAAAATTTTGCCCCTACAAACTCGTGGGCTCCCTGAATTATATTTATGGACTCTTTGTGGGGAGTCCATAAGTCCTAGTTTTAAAACCCCAGCTCTAAGTACTCCCTGAAATAGGGATGAAGTGTTGAATCCTAAGAAACTCATCCTGTTCTATAATTGAGAGAGAACTACTAAGACACAACTAATATTTAGGCTATGACAAAATCTAAGTATCTTTTTTCATAGTTTCTTTAATCTCCATTCCTTCTTCATCTAGACAGCTGAAACAATGATCTATATTTTTATCATTTCTTTCTCTGTTGTGTTTTCTCTTCTTCATATCCAACCCATCTTTGTGTTCCAAAATGGCTCAAAATGTTTTTGTAAAAATTCTCCTCCATTCTTGTTACCATGGTCTCCTTACACAAACCCTCTTCAAACCTCTTAACTGACTCCCAAATTGCTTGGTATCAAGAATGGAACCTTATTATCTTTATCTGAAAAGCTCACTGTCAAATCACTTTGCTTCCATCTCTCATTTCTTCTACAAGGGTTGGCTCAGGATGTGACATGTGCTGTGGCTGAAGGCACTCATCATCCTATAATGTTTTCAATGGAAAGTCCTAGCACTAAGATACAAGAAGAAGCTAGTTCTGTCGAGTCTCAAGATATCACTTTGGACAAATTCACACTGTCATTTTTGTTTGCTACTTTGGAATGTCATTGTTACTTGGAGGACTATTTTCCCAATCTTCTGTTAAACCTGTGTTCATTTAGTCTGCTCCTTTCCTCCCCTTTTCAAATCCTGCCTTAACATGTTTCTGATTATAGAGGCCGCTGGGTGGCTCAGTCAGTTGAGCAGCCAACTCTTGTTTTCAGCTCAGGTCATGATCTCATGGTTCATGGGTTCCAGCCCCACCTCAGGCTCCATGATGACAGCATGGAGCTTGCTTGAGATTCTGTCTTCTCCTTTTCTCTGCCCTTCCCCTGCTTACATGCTCCCTTTCTCTTTCTCAAAATGAATAAACTTAAAAAAAAATGCCTCTGATTTTGAAAGTATTTCCTCCATTTCCTTTCACTCCTGGAGACAATCAGTGATTAATTCATAAATCCAGCTGTCAACAATGGTCCCCAAAACATTTTTCTGTGCAAAAAGTAATTTGAACTTTTAGAAGCCTATCTTAGTTTCTTTCATAAAATTGCAAACTAAATTGAAGTCTGCATATATGTCTGCTTATTAAGGCCATTTGATTACACATCAAGTAAACACACACTTTTACTCTTCAGCTAGGCTCTGTAGCAATAGTACTGGAGGGCTGTCTTTAAATAGAAAAGGTAATATGCATAGGTAAGTGGTGGGAGAAAAGAACAATAAGCAACTCTGTTTGGCTCTTAACAGGTAAGGTTATTTTTTTATTTTTTATTTTTGTATTTTTTGTTAAAAGCTTCTATAGGCAAAATGTGGCTGTTGGGAAACAGCACAACAGAACCATTTCTGTGTATGGGTAGACACCCATTTTAATATTGCTTTGTCTATCAACTACTTATACAAATTCTCTACAATGGTAATAACAGACTTCCCACCCCCACCCGTATATGTGATAGTCTTTTTCCATAATAAAAATACCTGATCCTATGCTGTTTGCACTGTGTTGAGAAGAGAAAAAGAGTTAAATGGAACTATGGACGGGCTCTTCAATGCTAATTTGTTTTGGTATCAAGTAGAAATTTCTGCTCAATTACTCTTCTCGTGGCATTCTTAAAATATTTCTGACTCACTGCCCCCCCCATCTAGCCTCCCAAATCACTGAAATGAGACAAGACAAAACAAATCCTAAGATGAATTTTGTGTGCATAATACTACTAATATTTTTATTCTGGTATTTGCAGGGTAGGTAGGAATAGGTGTTTTAGCAAAAGCTTCAATTAAGCAAAATTCTGCTCCAATAAACTAGTTGGAGATCCACTGAACTGTATATAACAGCGTAAAGTCAATAGGTGGGAAGGGGAAGGGTCAGAATGGCTGATTGCTAGTTTCTTTTTGGACATACTAAATTTTAGTATCTGGCAGAATATTGTGGAGATGTCCAGCAGGAAATTAATAATTAAAGTATATTTTTATTTCACAAGTTTTATGTTTCACATCAAAACACCCAATGCACACTCTTAGATATTTACAGTGTTGAATGGACTTGAAAGCTTTACTTAGACAACTGCTCT
>NW_027527804.1:1545657-1549200 GCF_008692635.1 Crocuta crocuta
AGACCTCTGCTCTGGGGTAATAGAAACAATATGTGAAAAAATTGAATTAATGAATTTACTATTATTTTCCTGGTTCAGTCTTTGGTCCTTTAAATGCATAAGTTTTGGAAACAATTGGTTCTACATAACATAATATACTTTTTGTCTTCACACTGTTTTAGATAGCAAAATGTCGACTTACATCCATATTATTATGACATCATGAGCACCCCATTTTGCACTCTATTTTCCAGAAACAATTATTATCTCTGTAATTGTCTTCATCTAAACATTTCCTCTGAGCCCTAGAGTTCAGCTACCTTTCCAGGAAGTTGAAATATGAAGGATGGTCTCATACAGATAAAAGAGAAGGATGTTTAATTATCTTTGAGGATTAAGCACATTATAGTTCTAATACACTAATAAAGTCAATAAAATTGCATAACCTAATTGTCTCTCACCCAAAAGAAATGTTCCTAGCACCCTATTTATATATCTAACATTACCTAGGTAATTTACACAAAAAAAGCTTCTGCTTTTACATGAATTACTTTAGATTGTTATGTGGTTATTTTCAGCCTGAATTGTCCAGCTTGATATAGTGTAGGTCCATGAAAGAAAAGTAGGCTGCCTTCAAATAGATGTGGGAGTGGGATTTTATGCATTAGGTGTATTTCATTCATCACAGCTTCCTTTGATGTTTGCAAAGAATACCTTTTGTGGAGTACACAGAAGACATGGTACATAGAAGCACTTAGGGATCTTTACATCCAAATCTAAATGATAATAATGGAATACAGATTATAGTGATACTAGCTTTACTCCTATGCTGGCTACTTTTTAGAATCATAGTGGATATCTTTGCAACAGACATTTTGCAAAATGTCAGTAATGGAAATTGAAAGCAAAGCTGGTATAATAAGTTGATTTAAAATAAGATTATCAGATGACCCATACCAATCTAGTCTATACCATCTTGGTACAGGAAACCCTTAAATGAATTGTCATGTGACCATAAAAGTCCCACCACATTCAGGTCCAGTCAAGAATCAAGTTACCCTGAATCTAGTTAAAGACAACTATGAATGGATTTGGAAGGCTTTTATAAATTATAATACTTAAATTAAATCAAGAAGAATACTATTGAGAACAACAACATGTAACAAAAAATTCACAAGTATTCTCTATTCGTTCTGAGCCCCTGATTCTACCTTGTAAGGAAAATTTATGGACTTAGGCCAAGATTGGTGTCCCTTCTTTTTAGACTAGAATTAGTGGGGAACATATGAGCAGAATCTTTCTGATTGCCTTGTCCTGGCTGTGACAATGGTCCTCTAACATTTGCCATACTCAGCCTGGAAACCACACGAAATATTAAGGAACTATCCTGTCCTGTTAATTTGACCCATGTTGGGGCACTTGGGTGGCTCAGTCGGCTGAGCATCTGACTTCAGCTCAGGTCATGATCTTGCAGTTTGTGGATTCGAGCCCTGCATTGGGCTCTGTGCTGACAGCTCAGAGCCTGGAGCCTGCTTCAGATTCTGTGTCTCCTTCCCTCTTTGCCCCTCCCCTGCTTGCGCTCTGTCTCTCTCTGTCTCTTCAAAATAAATAAATGTTAACAAAATTTAAAAAAAAATTAGCCCATGTTGATTGGTGCACAACATGATAGCTTAAATTCCATAGCATTTGTATTTTCTATATGCTTCCACATTAGTAACAGTTCCATACTTGATAAACCAAAGCTTATGAAATGTAATTTTCAAATACACACACATCTCCCAATAATGTTATGCTAGGGGATGTTTTCTCATAATCAACCAATAAATAGGAATGACCTCAGCAATGCAGAGGAATGGAATGTAGAGTTGCAATATAGAGTTGGTTGACACTAGAAACCATGATCAGTATTGAAAGCAGTTGTTAAATTCAGCCCTAAAGTACAACAGGACTCTAATAAGTACTTATTTGAAGAAGACATGAAGAATGGCATTTCCTACACGTATAAAGTACATTATAAATATTTTGTCCATAAACATCATGCTGAATAGTTGTTGAAACCATTCTCATTTTGTAATATTTGATGGATTAAGCATCTCATCATTCCTTACTGAGAATGTGATAAAATACATACACAAAGAACGACATTTTCAAACCAAGCTACAGGCTGAATCAGGTTGGAAAATGTAAAAACATTCCATCTGTCCAGGTGCTCCTAGAGATTATCAGCAGTAGTTATAGCAATAAACATCACTAGGGTCACATGATCTGCTGGTTAATTTGTATTTAAAATGAGTGACACTGTTCATAATCATCCACATTTCCGAGATAGGTTCTTAAGTTCTGGTGAATGGAAGCTTGGTTTATGGCAATCTGCTAAGAAAAATCCCAGCAGCTACCTATAATTTTTATAAAAANTGATCTTGCAGTTTGTGGATTCGAGCCCTGCATTGGGCTCTGTGCTGACAGCTCAGAGCCTGGAGCCTGCTTCAGATTCTGTGTCTCCTTCCCTCTTTGCCCCTCCCCTGCTTGCGCTCTGTCTCTCTCTGTCTCTTCAAAATAAATAAATGTTAACAAAATTTAAAAAAAAATTAGCCCATGTTGATTGGTGCACAACATGATAGCTTAAATTCCATAGCATTTGTATTTTCTATATGCTTCCACATTAGTAACAGTTCCATACTTGATAAACCAAAGCTTATGAAATGTAATTTTCAAATACACACACATCTCCCAATAATGTTATGCTAGGGGATGTTTTCTCATAATCAACCAATAAATAGGAATGACCTCAGCAATGCAGAGGAATGGAATGTAGAGTTGCAATATAGAGTTGGTTGACACTAGAAACCATGATCAGTATTGAAAGCAGTTGTTAAATTCAGCCCTAAAGTACAACAGGACTCTAATAAGTACTTATTTGAAGAAGACATGAAGAATGGCATTTCCTACACGTATAAAGTACATTATAAATATTTTGTCCATAAACATCATGCTGAATAGTTGTTGAAACCATTCTCATTTTGTAATATTTGATGGATTAAGCATCTCATCATTCCTTACTGAGAATGTGATAAAATACATACACAAAGAACGACATTTTCAAACCAAGCTACAGGCTGAATCAGGTTGGAAAATGTAAAAACATTCCATCTGTCCAGGTGCTCCTAGAGATTATCAGCAGTAGTTATAGCAATAAACATCACTAGGGTCACATGATCTGCTGGTTAATTTGTATTTAAAATGAGTGACACTGTTCATAATCATCCACATTTCCGAGATAGGTTCTTAAGTTCTGGTGAATGGAAGCTTGGTTTATGGCAATCTGCTAAGAAAAATCCCAGCAGCTACCTATAATTTTTATAAAAACATCAACATGGAAAAGGCAATAATAATAGGCATGGCCAACCTCATGATTTCTTAGGAGTGGGGGTACCCATGTTCAGTCTTGGACACTAAGGTAAGCTCATGGAGGAAGTGGTACAAAATGAAGATTTTTCAGATCAAGAGGAAACCCACAATTTTACATGGTATAGTTTTTAAATTATTATTTACCCTAGTACTCAA
>NW_027527804.1:1549455-1552912 GCF_008692635.1 Crocuta crocuta
CCTAGTACTCAACTGTCTTTTGTGGATTTTACACCCTTAATTCAATCTGTAACTTGCTTATCAAATGTGATCTTGAGCTTTCAGAGGAAATTGAAGTTCTCTACTTCACTTTCTCAGGTTTACTTCCTGTGATAATTTTCTGTGTCAACTTACTTGGGCTACAGACACTAAGATATTTGATCAGCATTATTCTGAGTGCTCCTGTAAGGGTGTTTTTTTGGATGGGATTAGTGTTAAATCAGTACACTGGGTAAAAGATATTCTCTCTAACGTGAGTGGCTGTTATTCACTCAGCTCAAGGCTTGAATAGAACAGAAAGGCTGACTCTTCCTCAAGTAAGAGAATTGTTCCCGCCTTACTGCTTTTGAACTGGAACATTGGCTTTTTCCTGCCTTTAGGCTGAAACTGTAACATCAGCTCTTTCTGGGTTTCGAACATGCTGGACTTCAGACTGGAACGTTGCTGTCAGCAATCTTGGTTCTCAGGTCTTCAGACTCAGACTGGAATTATACCATTGTCTATCCTGAGTCTCCAGCTTACTGACTTACCCTGTGGATCTTGGGACTTCAGCCTCCATAATTGCATGAGCCAAATCTCTCTCTCTCTCTAATTACAAATAATTATAAAAATATAAGTTATTTAAAATATAATATACTAAGCATANGAGCAGGGGAGGGTCAGAGAGAGAGAGGGAGACACAGAATCCAAAGCAGGTTCCAGGCTCTAAGCTGTCAGTACGGAGATTGACACGGGGTTCAAACTCACAAACCATAAGATCATGACCTGAGCCGAAGTCAGACACGACCGACTGAGCCACCCAGGCACCCATTATATATATGTTTATAAGGATTTAGCTCATGCAATTATAAAAGTTGAAGTGGAATTGGAAAGGTTAGAGGATAAGCATGGCTTAAAAACACTGGGAAATATATTAGTCAGGGTCTTCTAGAGAAACTGAACCAATAGGAAATATATTGCCAGTGCTTTTTGAGCCATGCCTATCCTCTAATCTTTCCAAGTTCACAAAAAAGAAGAGTCCCTTTAATCTAAGCCCAGACCCTCCATTTCTTTAACTCTCCAACCTCTCTTTCTCCTTTGACTCCTTTCCACGTGGCTGCGACCATGTATCAGTCTCTCTTATCTAAACAAAAACTACTGGGGGTGCCTGTGTGGCTGAGCTGGTTAAGCATCTGCCTTCGGCTCAGGTCATGATCTCATGGTTCATGGGTTCAAGCCCCACATCGGGCTCTGTGCTGACAGCTAGCTCAGAGCCTATGGCCTGTCTTGGGATTCTGTGTCTCCCTCTCTCTCTGACCCTCCCCTGCTCATGCTGTCTCTATCTCTTTCTAAAAAAAATAAACAAAACATTAAAAAAAATAAACAAAACCCATTGTTTGAGACATCCTTCCCACACTCCACCTACATGCCACCTTATTTAAGCTCCCATCCTATGACCTTCTTCTTCAATGCTAAATTTTATAAGAAGTTGTGTCTCAGCTTTCAAAGCTTCACTGCCTACACAATACTTAAGATCTTGCAATCAGGCTTCTGTCCCCACCAAACAAAAGTGGTTTTTTCAGGAATTTTTCTAATTATCAATTTACAAATCTGGATTCTGGGGACAGGGGTCAGACTGTAGTAGAGTGAGTATCATATGGGAAGTGAGTAATTAGAGACAGCAATGGACTAGTCTCTTGAGAGTGTTGGACAAGGAAAGTAGAAATGGAATGAAATCAACTGAAGAACACCAAGTTGGATGGAAGCTAGTTCGCTTCAATGGGAAGAACTTGAATAAGAAAGCAGAGAAAACACAAGAGAGAAGAAATTGATAGAGCAAGAACCAAGGGGAGTTGACAAGGAGAGAACCATTTTGAAACACTTTTGAAATGACTCTTACACAGGGGCGCCTGGGTGGCTTAGTCGGTTAAGCGTCCGACTTTCGCTTGGGTCATGATCTCGCGGTTCGTGGGTTCGAGCCCCGCGTCGGGCTCTGTGCTGACTGCCAGCTCAGAGCCTGGAGCCTGCTTCGGATTCTGTGTCTCCCTCTCTCTCTGACCCTCCCCTGCTCGCGCTGTCTCTCTCTCTCCTAGAAATAAATAAAACATTGAAATGACTCTTACACAGAGTAAACAAGTTAATGGTGCTTGGAGTGTCTATCACGTTTCCTCCAACTGGAATACTTGATCTTCCTGGCCCTATCATCAGAAACGAGGAAATCTTAGATTATGCTATAAGAATTGTGGGATAACTTGAATGCCAGTTGTGTTTTCCCATAGAAATAAGGCTCTAAATGCCAACTATGTGTGGCTAAAAGACCATTATTACTGTCTTCAGCTATACTACAGGTTTAAATAGGCTTTTATAATCTATTCTGGAGATCAAACTACCACTATTTCTATGGGGAAACTCTCTCTGGTTTCTCTAAAAGCCATAATACTTCAGATTGGAAACTGCCTATTGATAGCTAGGAGGCATTCACCTATTCCACCGACACTAACGTTGGAAAAAGAACTTGGGAATTCATATAGAGAAATTTATTTCAAAGTCATTTTCCAAACTACCCAGGAAAACCAGCCTTATTGATTTGTGTGCATACTTCTACTTAACTCCAAAGTGGTATTACTCAGTTTGCTTGGCTTTCTTCTTTACCATCCTTGGTTACAAATGTCTTTTAACTGTGCTCTGAAATCAGTTTCACCCTCTCAATGGGAATGTTTTTGGTCCCTGAGAAATTCCAAAGAATGGATAACAGGGTTTGAAGGTAATAACAAAGATGATTTCCAAAGATCATTTTGAACAATGGTAGCCACTTCAGAATAAGTTTACTCCAATGGTACCACTTTAAAGTTGTGAGAAATCATTTTATTTAAGTTTTGATATATTTGTTTGAATTTTTTAAAAAAAGAATAGACTATTTTAGAGTGTTCACTAGTTGTAATTCTCAGGGATTGATTCTTTTTCTCCCCAACTAGATTGTAAGTGTTAAGAGCCAGGGGGTGTAGTTTCTTTGTAGTCCTATCTATAGTCCTATTTCATGCATTGTAAAGAGTTGATGTTTAATGAATGTTTTAGATTGATAATCAATATGATTCATCTTCTCTTGAATCTGGTTTTTCTGATCTAGGCACGTAAATAGTAGTGAATCTCATCTTGCCTGTTTTGAACAGAACATAGTACATGTAATAGAACAAACTTGAAAAAAAATTAAAAGAATATATAAAATGGATGATGGCACAGTGCCAAAATTAGTTTTTAATAAAAACCAAATGGAAGAAAATAAAGAAGACCCTAGTAGATGGAAAGATCAACATCATTTTTTGAGTATAAGAACAGAATTACATATTGAAACTTACAACTCAATCTGACAGCTTGGATGTAACTCTCATGCTACAAACTATTCTGCCTTTCTCCCTGAATTCTTGAGCCACCCCAGGTCCTCTCCCCAAATCCTATCTTG
>NW_027527804.1:1552973-1555110 GCF_008692635.1 Crocuta crocuta
CCCAAAGAGTGACATTTTCCTTAATTTATATAAATACACCAAAATGCAGGTTAACGAAACTAGTACCCTAATGAAAAAAAAATTCCACAAATTGATATTTTAATACCTATGTTACATTCTTTATAACATGCAAATTAAATCCGAGTTGTTATTAAAGAGACAAAAAATGAAAAATGATGANATTGATATTTAATACCTATGTTACATTCTTTATAACATGCAAATAAAATCTGAGTTGTTATTAAAGAGACAAAAAATGAAAAATGATGATGTTGGCAAGAACAAGAGTATGAATATTCATGAAGGACAATATATTTCCCTAAACTGTAGTGTTATCCTTCCCAGGAGAGGCCATCTGTCCTCTTTGATTGCTAGTTAAAACCAATTAGCACAAAATGGTATACTACCTTATTGGGTTTCACCACAAGCCTTCTGGTTTTAGCCTTAATCTTATGGTTTCCTCTTAAATGTTTTCTGTTAATGGTACAAATTGAAAACAACAACAGCAACAACTTATGTTTAAGCTGAGTGCCGTCTACCAAGGCTCGAGCAAACTCTCCTCATTAATATGTATAATCACTTTCTTATCCCAGAGATGCAGAGATGATCATAGCTGAAGCCTGCTCACACACATAAACTGTTCTCTTAGCCATTGGAACAGTCAGGCAGCCAGCTAACTGCTTGCCTACACTGTCAGCACCTGAGGTCCTGGGAGTCTCTCAAGTAGACTGGGAATACTGTCAGAAACACTGGTAACCCCAATTTCACACATATTTCCTCAAAGTGAGTCATGATAATACCAGTGTGAAAGAAGCTGGCATTGCTTTACACTGAATACAAGAGTAATAGTGACCCAACTTAGCTATGCATTATAATCACCAGTACATAACTCCAAGTCCCTCAATAGTGCCTATTTTCTGAGTGTTTTCGTCCAAGCTTCCTCGCTTTAACTACTTTCTGATAAGTTCTGTTCTCTCCTTAGTCTAAATTTTCTTCTTCTTTTTTATAAAAAGTTTATTTATATTGAGAAAGAGTGAGAGAGTATGAGCCCATGAGTGGGGGAGGGGAAAAGAGAGGTGGGGGGAGAGAGAATCCCAAGCAGGTTCCATGCTGTCAGTGTGGAGCCCAACACGGGGCTAGATCTCACAAACTATGAGATCATGATGTGAGCCAAAATCAAGAGATGCTCAACCAACTAAGCCACCCAGGTGCCCAAGTCTAAATTTTCTTCTTAATAAAACATTTCCCCCCTGGTTATTGTTCTACCAGTCACCTCTCACTTTTTCTTACATCTGGACCATAGCCACTTCTTCAGATAGTCCTTATTCCTTTATCAATTAATTTATTTTTCTGGAGAAGATAATAAGAGATAGCACACAACTACTGAAGTTTTAATCAGATATATCCACTACCAAATTTGCATGCAATTGTGATAAATTAACTATACAAATAGAATAGATCAGTGTTTTCAAAGGATGGCATGCATACTATTTGTGATATGTGAGATGATTTTAGGTGGTACATGGACTAATATTTGTATGATAATATTTATTTTATTTTATCAATATACACTAACACACATACATATATATATGGCTAGCACTAGAAAACTGGGATTACTCAGATCTCAGATTCTATTGCCTAGGATACGATTAAGGTTTCTAAAGAGAAGGGATGCTAATTTTTTAATATACATAAATAATATGTTAACACAGATATGGCAAAATCATGAAAATAGTACCTCAAGACCAAAGTTTGGGAAACATTTGTGTTGTGGTTAAGAATTCTCTCACTCTTTCAAGTCTGTTTTTTTAAGAACCCTCTCATCTTTTAATGCCCTCCTCTGCCACTTACCAGGTGTGTGACTTCAGGCAAGTCCTCCTCATTGAGTGTTACTTTTCTCATTCATGAAATGGCATCAGTAATAACCCTGATCTCAGAGGACTGAAAAACAAAAACAAAAAACACCCCTCATAACATTTTTTCCTGTTTCGAAGGATTGAGCCTTCATATTGGTGTGAACAGAAGAGAAATTGTAGTTAACAGACAAAGCACAGCCACATCTAATAGCATAGGCATGGGAGAGTGATTTGAGGAAGTATAGGAGAGGCTTTGCTGAAACAGTCTCCTAGGACAT
>NW_027527804.1:1555212-1555845 GCF_008692635.1 Crocuta crocuta
CAAATTTCCATCTGGAATGAGACTGCCCTTCAAATAACCTTTGCATACCTCTGCACTTACCACATTCATTTAGAAGTTATGTGTTTCCATGCCTGTTTCCCCAATGAGCTTGTGAGTATATTTAGGACAGCACTACATCTATTTACCTTTGTATACCAACATCTAGCATAGTGTTGGACTCAATATAATGGCTCAATAAATGGCTTTTGAACTGAAAATAGTAAGGCTGATTTTGTGTCTTTAAATGTAAAACCCTTAAAACCCTAGTAACTTTTTAAAATGTAATGTGCTGTGTGTTAACCCACATATTAGTGAGAACAGGGATTCACCTCTTATCTTTTAAATGGCCCCAGAATACTAGAGGAATGTCTGTGTTTGTGATTGTACCCATATATAATGAAAATTGAGACTCAGGTGAATATAAAGGCTGAGATGATGAATATAATACAAAGGAAAACCACATTATGCCCTAAACAAAATAAGCACTTTGAGAAATGCCAGAAATCCTTGGGGAGAGAAGAGAAAACTCTGCTACCCATAGATGACAGACTCCATATTCCATTTCTACAATTTACTTTATTGATAAAAAATAATTTTCTATTATTTCCTTAATGAAATCTGGTAATTGAGGCA
>NW_027527804.1:1555857-1556383 GCF_008692635.1 Crocuta crocuta
CATGATGCCCTAAACATTGTCTCTTTCCACATAAACTTCTCTGCTTTCCCTTATGACTTAAGCTAATGAATAAGAAGGGGAAGATAATTTTTATCATTGCTAACTAATAGTTAAATATATATAAGGATTGAAGTATTATTTTCTAAGATTTGGAGTTAGGAAACAAATCAATTGCTTCGTTATTTTCCCAAAATTCTTGGCACAATTTCAATAGGTTTACTTCCTGCTTGTAAGTGGACAATTTTGATGGCTAAAAGTAGTGTCTAAAACTATGACAATCCTTTTTAAAAATTTATTTATTTTGAGACAGAGACAGAGAAAGATAGAGGAAGCAGGGGAGGGGCAGAGAGAGAGAAAGGGAGAGAGCGAGAATCCCAAGCAGACTCCATGTTGTAAGCACAGAGTCCAATGTGGGGCTCAATCCCACCAACTGTGAGATCATGACCTGAGCCAAAATCCAGAGCCAGATGCTTACCAACTGAGCCATCCAGGAACCCCACAAAATTCATTTTAATGTCAGCTTTCT
>NW_027527804.1:1556492-1557545 GCF_008692635.1 Crocuta crocuta
CCAGATAGTGACTATGGCTTGCTGGTGTGAACATAATTTGAATAAAATTATAATGAGATATGGCGACTGACTTACTTTATCTCCAAAATTAACAACAAAAGATGTATCATATGGTAAATAGGAAAGAAATATTTTAGGTACCATTTATTGAATTGTGGCCAAACTAAGGATATAGAGATAAAAAGCCAGGAACTCTACCATCTATTTAATATTTCTTCTTTCATACATGAGCATTGACATATTTATTTAGGATAGATATGATACATAAAAAGATTTAAGAGGCACATCTAAGAAAGAGTTATAATAAGACTTTCTGGTGATCCCAGGTATAAAATATCACAAAACCCTTAGATTTGGTTCTGAATTTTGTGCTATGGTAGGTGCCAGACTGTCTACAAACAAACAAAGGAACAAAATGAGACATTCCAATGACAATCCTCTTCTTAACTAGATATGGATGAAAGAACATCTTTTTTACCTAAGTTATCACCTCTGACATTTCAAAAAGCAATAAAAAGAACACAATGGGAGGCAGCAGGCTTGGATACTAATCCTTAGCTATATCTTTAACTTGTTTTACCCTATCTTTTGACCTTTTGGAAACTTGTTTTTCCCATCAGTATACCAAAAACAACATCTGCTTCACAGGATAGGCTTGAAAATTAATGAGATGATGTCTGAGAAGTACTCGAATATCAGGTGTTCTGTGAATTCTAGGTACTGTTATTCAACATTAAAATGCATTGCCCTTCTCAGAACCACCTAACTAACCCGCTGCATCTGTGATCTGATCTCAGCACATAGGTGTAAACAAGAAAATGTCAAAACTGGATGCCATGTTCTTCTTAGTTTAATTAATGATGGTCAAGTTTCATTAGTAACTACAAGATTTTATTTCCTTGAGTTTTTTATTCAGAATGGTGAACAAGTACATTTCCTAACAGTGCATGGCCACCACAAATAAGTATTTTGCAAATTGGTTGTTTTTAAATGTGAGTTCTTAGCAATACTAAGGATAAATGATTTACATATGTTATTTTGAGAAAGTCAACT
>NW_027527804.1:1557616-1558862 GCF_008692635.1 Crocuta crocuta
ACTTGAGAGTTTTCTGGAGGAATGTAATTTTTTGTTTTAATAAACTAAAAACTTTTGTCCTGAAATAATAACAATAATGATAAATGATTTTTAAGCATGTACTTTTAAATATATGATTTCATTTGATACATATTAAAAACATTTTGATGAGACAAATGTTACTAGCCTGGTTTTCAAATATGGAAACCAAGGCTCAGGAAGGTTTGCTACCTTGCCAAGCTCATAGATTTAGTGAGTGACAGATCTAATATTTAACTCAAATTTATCTGACTACAGATTTAATGTATTTTCCATTATACTGTGATAACTGAACACGTAGATCTTCCAAGATCCACCACATCTCTTATGGTGAATGTGTAGCTCTTCTTTTTAAAAATTTTTAAATGTTTTTATTTTTGAGAGAAAGAGAGAGAGAGAGAGAGAAAGAGAGAGAGAGAGATGGAGTACAGGTGGGGAGGGGCAGAGAGAGAGGGAGACACAGAACCTGAAACAGACTCCAGGCTCTGAGCTGTCAGTACAGAACTCAATGTGGGGCTCAAACCCATGAGCTATGAGATCATGACCTGAGCTGAAGTTAGATGCCCAACTGACTGAGCCACCCAGGTGCCCCTTACAGTGAATGTGTAAGCCTTCTAATGAATCAGCATTCTATTCAAATGAATTTTCATTGAGGATTTATATAGGGTTGCCTGGTTGGTTACCCAATCTGCTTTTCCCTTATAGGTCCGTCTTTGATTGTCTTCTTCAGAGCTGATATTGTACAACATTAAGGAATACAGCTTTCAAGAATGTTTCCCAGGGTGCCTGGGTGGCTCAGTCGGTTGAGCATCCGGCTTTGGCTCAGGTCATGATCTCACGGTTCGTGGGTTTGAGCCCGGCGTTGGGCTCTGTGCTGACAGCTAGCTNCTGCTTTCTTTGTGCTTCTCTCTCTTCTCTATATATTTCTTTTTCTCTCTGTTTTCACAAATCCTTTTGATTGTTTTTCCTCTAGGGCCCTGTCTTTAGCAAAGTTTCCATTTGAAGTGTAGCTATTTCCTATAAGAAATTCCAGGATATGGACATTCATACTACCAAGTACCATATGCTGTAGTTCCAGCAAAAAGATCTCACAAAAAACAGCATTTTCTCTTCTAACAACGTCCCTTCTGCTTCAGGAGTCTGACTCCTGCACATATTGCTTTTTTTTTTTCTTCAACTTTAGTTTGTATATTTTTTGTCAACAGACACTTGTTTCCTCTTTTTGGGG
>NW_027527804.1:1558887-1567430 GCF_008692635.1 Crocuta crocuta
GTGTGAAGAAAGAAATTCTGGTGGAAAAAAAAAGACAAAGAGTTAGCCAAGTAACTGAACTAGGGGTAAGTTGAAGGGGAAAGACTTTAAGAAAACATTCTTAGTATGGATGGTTAAGTAGCAACAGGGGATAAATGTAGAACACAGGTGGTCAACACGTGTTTTGAGTAAAGGCAACAATATCCAACAGAAAGAAAAATTCCTTTATAATATTGCCGTTTGCTATATAGGCTGAGAGGGCTAGAGGAGAGGTTTTCCTCCTGGCAGTTGTTTCTATTGTGTCAGGTTGCATTACAGCAAGCAAAGCCTGACTAAAATCCTGTCTGGTCTGTAACATGACTGTATTTTAATTCCACTGCCACACCAACCAATCCCTGTAAGTCTACAATCGTAACTTATTCCAGGGAACAAAAACATTGCCTGGCACTGCGCCTCCTGGCATACGTAACCCACACTCTCCCTTAACTAAAATATCATCTTTAAACTGACAAGGGAGATCTCTTGTGAATATCAGCTGCTGTATTATTCTAGCGAGTGTAGAAATTCCAGGTGACTCCATTTTGGCCATTTGGGGAGCTAGAAAAGAATCATTGTTTTCTTCATTTTGTTGTTCTGATGTGTCTTCCAGAAGTGTAGCTAAAAAAAAATCAACAGCTGGATCTAGAGAAGTTGAGTCCAGTGGATTGGCTCTTAACAAATCTCCCCAGGAAGCTCTTTAATATCGATCGTTATAGTAGTGCTACACCTGCCCATGTGCCTCTGGACTCATATGACCCAGGGTCTTACTTAAATTAGAGGGTAGAAATGCACCTTGATTCAACTCCTAATCTACTAGCAGAGACAAAGTCTTATGGTACAAATGAGTGCTAGGTAGGCACGTAGTCATTCATTTATTCATCATCTAACAATTATTTATTAAATGCATACAATCTTTTGGCATGCTGTTCTAGATGCAAACAGAGTGGCATATGGAATTTGAACTTTTTTTTTTTAAAACAGTATTTATTTTGAGAGAGAGAGAGAGCACACACGCACAAACAGGGGAGGGACAGAGAGAGAGGAAGAGAGAATCTTAAGCAGGCTCCATGCTATTAGCATGGAGGTTGATATGGGGCTAAATCTCACAAACTGTGAGATTATGACTTAGGTCAAAATAAAGAGTCAGATGCTTAGCAAACTGAGCCACCCAGGCTACCCTGGAAATAGAACTTTAAGTCTTCATTTAAGTTTCAGTGGACACAGGGCAAGGCTGGGGATGTCATACCATTAATAAATCAACAAGCTTGCTTCATTACATTGAACACGAAATGACAAAAGAATCAATTAAAGACCTAGTGAATATTGACCTGTCTTCCTGAGTAATCCACTTCACTGCATTCTTAGTTGTCTTCATGATTCTTTGATCGTGACTATTTGCTCAAGGGTATTGAGGTGTAATGGTAACAGTTTGGAGAATGCTTCTGACCACAAATTTGTTGTACTCAGCTGCAGAAGGTATTCTGGCAAAACATGGTGGACTGAGCCCGTGTATTTACTTCTTTTCCTTCTATAGTCTCTTTGAAATGATAGAAAACATATTTTCAAAATAATTAAACTATAACATGGCTAGAAAACAACAAAGGTATGCAGCAAGAGCTGAGAAAGTTTGAGGAAATCCATTAAAGATAGAAAGCAGATGGGATTTGATTAATGGAAGAAATAGAAGAGGGAAAACTGCAACTCAACACAAGCGTTTTTAAGAATACTCTCTTCCAAAAGAACTCCAAGAAGTGCCGAGCTCAGACTCAGGAAACACAAGAGATAACTAGGCCTTGGGAGCAATTTTCAATGTAATTAAAGAACTGCATTCAGTTTCTATACACCAATAATGAAGCAACAGAAAGAGAAATCGAGAAGTTGATCCCATTTACAATTGCACCAAGAACCATAAAATACCTAGGAATAAACCTAAACAAAGATGTAAAGATCTGTATGCTGAGAACTATAGAAAACTTATGAAGGAAATTGAAGAACACACAAAGAAATGGAAAAGCATTCCATGCTCATGGATTGGAAGAATAAATATTATTAAAATGTCAATATTACCCAAAGCAATCTACGCAATCAATGCATTCCCAATCAAAATTGCGCTGGTATTCTTCTCAAAGTTTGAACAATCCTTAAATTTGTACAGAACCACAAAAGACCCCAAATAGCCAAAGTAATATTGGCAAAGAAAACCAAAGCGGGAGGCATCAAAATCCCAGACTTTAGCCTCTACCACAAAGTTGTAATCATCAAGACAGTGTGGTGTTAAATCAAAACCACACTGAGATACCACCTCACGCCAGTCAGAGTGGCTAAAATGAGCAAATCAGAGAACTCTAGATGCTGGCGAGGATGTGGAGAAACGGGCACCCTCCTACACTGNAACTTGTGCAGTCACTCTGGAAAACAGTGTGGAGGTTCCCCCCAAAATTAAAAACAGAACTACCCTACGATCCAGCAATAGCACTACTAAGAATTTATCCAAAGGATACAGGAGGGCTGATTCGCAGGGGCACATGTACCCCAATGTTTATAGCAACACTTTCAACAATAGCCAAATTATGGAAAGAGCCCAAGTGTCCATCAACTGATGAATGGATAAAGAAGATGTGGTTTATATATACAATGGAATACTACTTGGCAATGAGAATTAATGAAATTATGCCATTTGCAGCAATGTGGATAGAACTGGAAGGTATTAGGCTAAGTGAAATAAGTCAGTCAGAGAAAGACATATATCATATGTTTTCACTCATATGTGTATCTTGAGAAACTTAACAGAAGACCATGGGGGAAGGGAAGGGAAAAAAGTAGTTACAAATAGAGAGGGAAGGAGGCAAACCACATGAGACTCTTAAAGATGGAGAACAAACTGAGGGTTAATGGCAGGGTGTGCAGAGAGGGGGAAATGGGTGATAGGCATTGAGGAGGGTACTTGTTGGGATGAGCACTGGGTGCTGTATGTAAGTGATGAACTACGGGAATCTACCCCAGAAACCAAAATCACACTTTACACAGTGTATGTTAGCCAATTTGACAATAAATTATATTAAAAAAAAAAAAGAACTGCATTCAGAACAGCTAGGCCAATAAAGCTCCTCTTCTTTCCTACAGCTCTCTCTCCCATTCAGAGCAAATGCGGCTGACAGTTTAGACTAACCTCCAGGATGAAACCTGAAAACTGCATCTACATTAGGGATTGTAAACTACCTGCCTGGAGTGGAGAGGCTCCAAGGGTGTTGGTGCCTGAAGAGAATTTTAAATAATGTAAGATTCCCACAATAGATAGATAATTTAAGATCCCACAACAGATCTATGAACCAATGATTCTCAGCCCTGCTTGCATATTGTAATCACTTAGGAAGCAGTCAAGTTGAAAACAACTGCTCTAAAGCAATCTTCCTAAACCTTAATGTGCATATGGACTACCTGGGGAATTCATTAAAATGCAGATTTTCATCCTGCAAAACTGAGGTAGGGACTGAGATAATGAATTTCTACGAAGCCCCCAGGTTCCCTAATTCTAAGGATGTTGGTGGAAGGACCACACTTTGAGTAGCCAAGACCCAAAAGAATCACAAAAGACTTAAGTTTCAAAACAGAATGCAAATATTAACTAACTTGATTGTATGAAAGCAAAGGTATAAACACAAGTTGGGAAGTGGGAGGAAGTAGAAAGGTGGAGATAAGTAAAATGATGCTAATTTCATTATTATTCATATGTCAAGTTTCAGGATCAAGAGACACTGTCCACAGTTAAAATGAGAACTATAGATTTAATTTGTTATTGTAATCTGTTTTTAAAACCCTAAAAATAATATAACAAATATGAGGGAGTAGAATGGAAATAAGAAGCCATGAAAATGAGATAAAACTTTTCTCTATCAAGATAAAAAAAGTAATATTATTGAACTTTATTAAGTGCAAAAAACTATTCTAAACATCTTACTTATATCATCTTCATAACAACACTGTGAGGTAGGTACTATTATTACCCCCATTTTTATGGATGAGAAAATGGAAGCCCAGAGAGATTAAGGAACTTGCTCACAGTCACAAAGCCAGGAATTAACAAGGCCATGATTCAAACCCAGGCAATTTTGGTTTCAGAATCTATGCTCCTGAAATGAAATGAGTACACAGATGTTGTTTAAAAGTCCAAGAAATAGAAGCATAAGCATATTTTTTAACCCTAAATTTGAAAGCATCTGAATAGTTACATATCTAAGTGATATCTCTGTCTGAGGGACTCAAGGGCACTGGGGGAATGGAGATGAAGATATGAATTTTAGTTTTTATTTTAGACACCTCTGAGAAGGTTGGAAGAGGTTTTCCAGGTGCAAAGTTATCTAATTTTTAAAAAAATAGCTAATGCTTTTTAATGCATTGGGAAAATAGGAAAGAAACACAGCAAAATATTAAAGGTAATTGTATTCTAACGGTAGATGAGGGCAGGTAATTTTTTTTCATTATTTTCAAACTCTCTGTTTTAAATTTTTTTCTGGAATTACTTTTATCTTCTAAATAATGGAACAAATTTAAGATGTCAATGTGTAAGCCACATTGTCAGAGGCAGTGGTACACATTAATGCATGTATTAAAAACAATGGGCACAGCAGAAGTTGGAGATGGTACTGGGACCTCTCCGGGACATTTTGAGTGGGAGCCTAGCTCAATGAAGAAATTATTATCTTAGAATGGCTCTCCAAAACCAATATGCATACTTATCTAAGTCATCTTGGTCCCTCTGCTTCTCCATCTCTTCCCTGACAAATGGAAAAGTAGGTATCTTTAATAGGTTATGTCAAGGAGCTTGTCACAAGCTATACTCTTTTACAGTCTTTTAAATATCAGAATCAATTCCATGACATCAGAAATAGCTTCTATCTGAGGTTTTCATGTAAACAGATCCTGGATATGCTACATTTAGCATGGCCAAGTTAACAAGAAAGCCGCCTTCTTGAAAAACGCTACAATTCCCCCATACAGGGCATTCTTTATGGACAGATAACTCATCTTGACAGCTTTGAAGGTCTTAAATTCCTTGGGTGGTTCCTGTATGGATACCCCCTTCTGGTCTAGTTCAAGACTCTGGCTAATCTGAGATACCTTGCAGTTAATTGCGCAATTTGATCAGCCTAAAGAATTGAATCTGGGAGATCTTTCAGCATCAAAATTTTCAATGGAAGTGATTCAATATAACATAGGATTTTCAGGGACAGACAGCTCAGGATATCAGCATTCAACCAGCATAACTAGGAATTCAGCTAGGCACTCCAAACTTGTTACGTAGTGACTTAATACAAAGCATATCTCCTCCTGATTTGAAAATTAATCTCCAGAGAGAGTTGAGATAAGTACAATTAGTAAAGAAATAGTCACGGAGCTACTTGTGGTTCTTGATTTCTTTTATAACAGAGCTGCTTTGACACTTTGTGCAGAATTGTTATATAGATAATAATGTTCTTGAGTTGCAAGCAAGTGAAAATATCGGTATGATCTGACTTTTGGGGCTAAGCAGAAGTAGGAGGAGATGGCTAATGTTGATCCATCATTCTAGCATACACATAGAAGCTAATGATTTCTTGACTTAATTTTAAAAGTATCCATATTCTGATGAACTAACCACATACTTTTTTTCTCAGTGGACAATGAAGTGAATCAGAAATTCTTTAATTTTGTAAAAGAAAAACACAGTAAAGATTAAGTTGCACCAGGGAAGATTATAGATCTTGCTATTTTAAGGGAAAGGTTTCTCCTGCATCTCCTCTTGATACAGATGGACGTGATGGGGTAGGGTTGATGCCAATTGCCTAAGAAAGTAACACTGAAACAATGGAAGTTTACTTTCCTGTTTCTTGTGTTTAGTTTAATTAACCAAGTCTTAAAATAATGCCTTTAGATACTCTTGAAATACATTACCACACCTGGAATCATGAGGTGCAGAGTCTTTATGAAAATCTGAAAAATTCCAAAGCAGATGGAAATTCAATTCATGACAGGTACTTGATTCAGAAGACTTCTTAATGAGAATAGTTTTATGGCTATCCTCAGTAGTATCATCTCTTGATGCTTGATTCACTTAGAAAAGGTCATTTTACTGAGACTTTCCTAATAACAAGAATATCAAGAAGTTGCCGACTCCTAAGCTGGCTTCAGCGGTAGGGTGCCTTGTTCACAGTGCACTAATATAGTCTCTGTACTGTCTTACAGGGCAAGCATTTATAACTGTTGCAAGGACTTGATGAAATATTCAATTTCTCACTTTTGTAATGCTGAGAATAAAAGGTATAGTGAATTGGTGTAATGGCTAGAACCATATTGAATACCACTAGATATTTCTTGAAAGTTCACAGGTCTTTGGAGAATATCTTGAGAAATCTGTTTCAGAGTTTACTCTATTTAAGATTTTCTAATTTTATAAATGTCTTTGACACTGATTCATGTAAGTATGAACCAAATCCTGCTTAAGAGGCCTCTGCAACATTCAGACACTTCCCTGACAAAATATATAAAACAATAGTTTTCAAGCACTTAATAGTGGATATGCAGGTCTTGTATACTCAAGAGAAGAGAAGAATTTAACTTGAGTTCTACATACTCCATGGCTTTCTGCCTGTGGGCAATTTCCAAACTGTAGTGTAGAGAAGTGGAGCCCAAACAGAAAGTAGAAATCTCATGGGGGTGAGGAAAGAGATCAGAGTTATGAGTTGCTAAGTTGACTGAAATTTAAGGGACAGTTACTTAAATGAGGAGGTTACAAGAATGTTTGTAGGAGTATTCCCCTATTCTTTGGACAAATCCTCAGCTGAACAAAGATGTCAGAACTCACACAGTACTTAGGATATATGAGAGTTCTGACCCATCCAGAGGAAAGATACCTTGGTTAACATACCATGCATTACCTTTAAACCTGAGAAAGGCCACACTATAGAAGAAAGGACCACAATCTAGAAATAAGGACTAAACCTTAAGACTAGAGGCAAAAGAGAAATAGCCTCCTTACCCAGTCAAGGCCTAAAACCAGACCTTGACGGGATCAAGATAATTCTCCAGTAATTTAACTCCCTTTCAAAACAAAACCAAATAATCTTTGAGAGAAGATAACATAATCCAGAGTCTCTATAATCACTCACAATATCTAAAATTAATAGACAGGTGAAGAACCAGGAAATGTGAGTCATAATATTAAAAACAAAACTCATTAGACAGAATGCTAGAAATCATCCAACTACTGGGATTAACAGGGCAAAAAGAGAGTTTGAAATCGTTATTATTATGTTTTAAAAATTAAAGAAAATATGGGAAGAGTGCAAAAAGATATGAGAATTCAGCAGAGAAAAGGTAATTCCAAAAAGAAATCAGATGGAAATTTTAGAACTGAAGGGTGCAATATCTAAGACAGAGAATTAATTGGAATTAAAGAAGACTGAACATAACAGAAAGGAACCGATGAACTCAAAGACAGATCAGACATTTTCTAAATTAGAGGAAAGAGACATCAACAACAACAAAAAGAAAAAAAGAAAGAAAGAGGAAATAAATCAGAACAGCACATTTAAGACATGTAAGGCAATATCAAATGATTTAGCATCTATATATAACTGGAGTCTCAGGAGGAAAGGTTTGAAAGAATAAAGCATAGAAATATTTGAAGAAATAATGAATAAACATTTTAAAAAATTGTTTAAAGGTACCAACCCGTAAATCTAAGAAGCTCAGCAAACTTCAAGCAGGACAATACACTGAACACACTTAGGGAAATCATAGTCAAATTCTGAAGACCAAAGGTAAACAGAAAATTTTGAAAGCCTCTGGAGAGAGAAATAACATTTCATACAGGAGGGTAATGATAAGAATTATAGTTGCTTTCTTATAAAACATAATAATAAAGGCCATATTACTGTAAAAATATTCTTGAAAAATGAAGGATAAACAAAGGTGTTTTTGTACAAAACTGAAAGATTTCATGTCCCACAGACCTACACTAAAAGACATACTGAAAGAAAATAAATGGGTTGAAGGGAAATATAATAATACAGAAACCTAGTTATGGAAGAAGAAATAAAAACCATCAGAAAGAGTAAATTGGTCAATAATATAAATGACCTTTTAAACATTCGATCTTATTTTTTTACATATACATTATTACATCTTTTATAAGACTGTTGGATATTTAATGTAAACATAACAATGAAGACATGTGCAGTTTATACCATATGTGAAAACAAAACATATGACAAGAACCCAAAGGGTGGGAAAGTAATCACTGAAAGTATATTGTTACAAAATTATTAGATAGTTCATCAAATAATACAGTATATTTTGAATATATAATGTGGCAATTTAATGATTTATATATAATTTCNAAAGAAGAGTAACTAAAATGTCAACAGGATAATATACTGAAATACTTAACAAATTAACTCAAATACATTTAGGAAAGTAGAAACAAAAAAGTATAAAGAACAGATAAGATAAATAGAAATCAAGAACCAAGATGGTAAATATACAAA
>NW_027527804.1:1567447-1568889 GCF_008692635.1 Crocuta crocuta
CAAGATGGTAAATAGACTAAATGCTGCAATTAAAAGACAAGATTGTCAAACTGGTTGATAAAGTAAGACCTCATCATATGCTTCTTACTTGATACACACAAAGAGGCTCAAAATGGATGGAAGAAATAAGATATTTCATGAAAACCCTAAGCATAAAAAACAAGATGTGCTGTATATGTATGTATGTGTGTGTATGTGATGTGGCATATGTATGTATGTATATATGTATGTAAATATATATTTTGTATATACATGCATATATATTTTGTTTGTATATGTGTATATACATATATGCATTGTATATACGTTGTACATGTGTATATATACATATATATTTTTGTGTATACACGTATATATTTTTTTGTATGTATATACAACGACGTATTACTCAGCTATAAAAAAAGAGTGAGATCTTGGGATTTGCAATAACATGGATGTACCTAGAGGGTATTACATTAAGTGAAATAAGTCTAATAGAGAAAAGCAAACACCATATAATCTAATTTATATGTGTAATCTAAGAAACAAATGAGCAAAGAAAAAAGCAGCAAACAAAAAGATAGACTCTTTAAATATAAAGAACAAACTGGTGGTTACAAGAGGGGAGGTTAGTGGGGAAGGGATGGGTGAAATAGATGAAGGGGATTAAGGCACAATCTTAAGAAGAGACACAAACTTCCACTTATAAATAAGTCACAGAGATGAAAAGTACAACATGGGGAATATAGTCAATAGTAATGTAATAATGTTGATTGGTGCAAGATGGTGACTACACTTATTGTTGTGAGCACTGAGTAATGTATAGAATTGTGTACACCCAAAACTAATACACCAATGTATTTTTTATACTTCAATAAAAAAGATGTTATGGCTATATTAACATCATACAAAATAGAACTCATGATGAAAAGAAATATTAGAAATAAAGTGGAACATTTCATAATGATAAAAGTGTTAGTTAATCAAGAAAAGATTACATTCCTAAATGTGTTGCACCTAATGAAAAGTCTGTAAACACATGAAGCAACAATTGTTGGAAAATAAAGTATAGACAGATTTACAAATGTGAAGACTTTAACACCATCTTCTCAGTAATCAATAGAAAACGTAGCAAAAAAAAATCAGAATATAGAAGACTTAACATCATCAACCATTTGATCTAATTGACATTTATGGAACATCAGATCCATTAATAGCAAAACACAAATTTGGTAAAGAAAATTCACCAATATAAACCATATGTTGGGCCATAAAACAAGTCCCAATAGATTTCTAAGGATTGATATATACAGAGTATATTCTCCAACCAGCTAGGTATAAAATAGAAATCAATAACAAGATACATAGAGATTCCCAAAATATTTTGTATTTCTTGTAGTAAAACGTGAATGATTATTTTTAAAAGATAATAAATAAATCTGAAGATAAATCCAGAGGACTGT
>NW_027527804.1:1568904-1570433 GCF_008692635.1 Crocuta crocuta
AATAAAAAATAACAGTTTCTTAAAGAATAGAGAAATGGAGGGAAGGAAATTATTCAAGAAATATTCCTAGAACTGCAGGACATAATTACCAGATTGAAAAGCCCATAAAGTTTTCAGAAGAGTAAATGAAAAAGAAACACATATACACACAAACACAAATACACTAAATCTTATAAATTTCAGAATACCAGAAACAGAGAAGTTCCAAAAAATTTCAAATTAAAAAGAACAATTGAGGCACCTGAGTGGCGCGATTGGTTTAAAGTATAACTGGCTCAGGTCATGATCTTGCAGTTCCTGAGTCCCAGCCCCATATCCGGCTCCCTGCTCTCAGATTGTCAGTGCAAAGCTCACTTCAAATCTTCTGTCCCTCTCTCTCTGCCCCTCCCCTGCTTGAACNATAAAATTTAAAATAAATAAATAAAAATAAAATAAAGCAAAAAAAAGTGAAAAAATAAAAACAAATGAGAATCAGGATGGCTTTTGTTTTTTCTCTCTAGTTCTGAATACTTGGAAGATGATAGTGCAATATTTTCAAAATTCGAAGGGAACATTATTTTCAACCAAAGTTTATATATCCAGCCAAACGTGCAAAAGAATGAAACTAGATCACTTTCTCACACCATACACAAAAATAAACTCAAAATGGATGAAGGACCTGAATGTAAGACAGAAAACTATAAAAACCCTAGAGGAGAAGGCAGGAAACAACCTCCATGACCTCAACTGCAGCAATTTCTTACTTGACATATCTTCAAAGGCAAGAGAATCAAGAGCAAAAATGAATTATTAGGACCTCATCAAGATAAAAAGCTTCTGCTTGGCAAAGGAAACAATCAACAAAACTAATAGGCAACCTATGGAATGGGAAAAGATAGTTGCAAATGACATATCAGATAAAGGGCTAATATCAAAAATCTATAAGGAGCTCAGCAAACTCCACACCCAAAAAACAAATAATCCAGTGAAAAAATGGGCAGAAGACATGAACAGACACTTCTCCAAAGAGGACATCCAGATGGCCAACAGACACATGAAACATTGCTCACCGTCACTTATCAGCAGGGAAATACAAATCAAAACCACACTGAGATATCACATCACACCAGTCAGAGTGGCTAAAATGAACAAATCAGGAGACTATAGATGCTGGCGAGAATGTGGAGAAACGGGCACCCTCCTGCACTCTTGGTGGGAATGTAAACTGGTGTAGCCCCTCTGGAAAACAGTGTGGAGGTTCCTCAAAAAATTNTTCTAACTTTTGGTGCTTTCTTTTTTTTCTTCAAGTTTTTATTCAGTTAGTTAACATATAGTGTAATATTAGTTTCAGGAGTAGAATTTAGTGGTTCATCATATATAACACCCAGTACTCATAACAAGTACCCTCCTCAATACCCATCACCCACTTAACCCATCCCCCTGTCCACCTCCCCTCCAGCAACCCAGAGTTTGTTCTCTATAGTTAAGAGTCTGTTTTACGGTTTGCCACTCTCTTTTTTCCGCCTATGTTCATCTGTTTCCTATGCACC
>NW_027527804.1:1570462-1573350 GCF_008692635.1 Crocuta crocuta
GAATGAATACTAGCAAAAAAAATAAAATAAAATAGAAAATGGACAAAGAGACAATAGGTATGAGATTCAGGAAATGGTATATCCAGTCTAAAAGAACAGTCCAGGGTGTCAAGTATGGAGAGTGTAATTACACTGTTTAATGCAATGGGACAGAGTGTTTAGAAGGATTTTTTCCTGGAAAGACAGGAATCAAGATTGAAGACCTGTTATGATGAACCTTTGGGGAATAAAACAGGAAGACATTTTAAGGAAGACATTGCAAACTGGAAAGGGAGAAAATTAGGAACTATAGGAAAATAGCTGCTCAGCACCTACTATATTGCCCAATTTGCCTCTGAAGTGAAAAATATTTGAGTATCCAGAATAATGTCAACACTGTTTCTTGATTTAACTAATAATTCTGCTATTACTATAGGAGGACAATTGGGGACCTGAAGTTGCAGTAGAGTAAGAGAATGAAATTCTCATGTGTCATATCTGGAAATAAACAGGTATTATCTAAGAGTTAAGTATTAAAAATAATGGTCTAAGCATATTATTTAAAGCTATGGAGTAAAGAGCTAGAAAGTCAAAAGTGGTTGAATGTGGGGAAAGGGAAGTAGAAATAAATTGGGCAGAGAATGGTTGTTTTTCGTTGTAAGACTATAGAATTTGATAAAATTTTTAAAATATTTGTTTATTTTTGGGATACAAAGAGACAGAGTGCAAGCAGGGGAGGGGCAGAGAGAGAGGGAGACACAGAATCTGAAGCAGTCTCCAGGCACCAAGCTCCAAGCTGTCAACACATAGCCTGACACAGGGCTTGAACCCATGAAGCGTGGGATCATGACCTGGGCTGAAGTCGGACGCTTAACCGACTGAACCACCCAGGCGCCCCTATAGTATTTGCTTTTTAAAAATCATATGTATATATGTAGAGAAAAGAAAGAATCGTATCAAATGATCTCCACTTAAATTCTAAAGAATATATTAAATAAAGATATAGAAAAAAGCAAGTGTTATAAAGAATCTTTTTCTTTAATTTCTACAACATGTAATGGTATGCAATAGACAAACGGAGTTTTTCCTTGGCCCTTTGTAAAACAAACAAACAAACAAACCTCTGTTTTATGTAAGCAAATCAACACCTTTGGGTCTCTTGTTCAAGAGAGTTGATTGACTATACATATCTATCACCCCTCCTTCCAATAATAATAAAAACAATATTAGAAATGGTTAACATTTATATAGTTCTATCTACCAGGCACTGTCCTAAGTACATTACAGAACTTAATTATAGTAATTCTCACAACTCTATCACATGGGAGCTGTCATTATCTGTTTTACAAATGAGAAATCTGAGGCACAGAGAGGCAAACTATCTTGCCCAAAGTCTCAAGGATGGCAGAACCAGTAATTTGTTTCCAAACCCATTCTCTCTCTTTTTTTTACATTTTTTAAAAAAGTTTATGCATTTTTTGAGAGACAGAGAGAGACAGAGCATGAGCAGGGGAGGGGCAGAGAGAGAGGGAGACACAGCATTCAGGTTCTGAGCTGTCAGCAGAGAGCCCAAAACAGGGTTCAAACTCATGAACTATGAGATCATGACTCGAGCAGAAGTGGGACACTGAACCGACTGAACCACCCAGGCGCCCCTAGAAAGTTCATTCTCTTAACAACTACACTATACTGCTTTTTACATTCAAACATCACTAAAGTGATCATTACAAAATTTTTTAAAAAGTATAAAACAAAGAGCCAAATTGTATCATTTCCTGAGAAAAATCCCCCCAACTCTCTTTCTTTACATTTACAATAAAATACAAACTTCTTCCCATGCTTTCAAGACTATCTGCTTCCCTCTCCAACCCCATTTCCTACTGTTCTCTTATTTCTTTTTTTTAAAGATTTTTTTTTTATTATTAAGTAATCTCTACACCCAACTTGGGAACTGAACTTAGAACCCCAGGATCAAGAGTTGCAGTCTGCATCAACTCAGCCATCCAGGTGCTCCCACCCCCTTTTAAATAAGATTTCTAAATCTTATTTATTCATTGATCTGCAGCCATTTTGAACTTTCTTTTGGCCCCTTGGGGGCTTTCCTACCTGAAGGTGTTTCTGCTTTAAGGCTGTTCCCTTTGCCTTGAGTGCCCTTCCTCAGACCTTATCCAGGTTGGCTCCCTCTCATCATTCTATTTGTTCAAATCAAAATGATCTTCCATGATTTAGGATCCCATGATTTTAGGGTCAGACCAGACACCTTCCCTGACTAGTTTCTCTAAAACCTCTCACCAGGTCTCTATATCACATTATTCTGTATTTTCTTCATAGAACTTAATACTCTCTGAGATTGCCTTATTTATTTGTTGTCTTGTTTATTATTACTAGACTGACTATCCTTTTGCTATTGTGTCCTAAATACCTGTCGCCTCCACTTATTCTTTTGTCTATCATGCCCTTAGTGCTTAGAATAGCACCTGGTACACAGTCCTGTAAGTGCTCAAAAACTACTGGTCAGGGAGGCAGGGAATGCAAACAGAATGGAACGGGCTGCAGCAGATAAGAGACTTCAACAAATTTCTGGAAGCCAAAATATAAATGCAAGAATGGTACCTGGCAAAGCAGAAAAGAAGCCATAGCCTAGCAAACACTTGGAGGGGAGCTATTTTTCATGAAAGCCTTAGAGTGGGAGTGGGAAGTGAGCTGAAAATGGGGGAATTGATGCAGGTCTCTGTATGGAAATGTTGACCCCCTACCCACACAGTTCCCATTCCCTTCCACATAGAATTCCATGAAGCTGAGCATTTACCCTCAGGCAAAGACTGCCTGCAAAGAACCTAAAGAGCTAGTGTGGGAGAATAAATCCCCCTCATTCTGGCTTATAGGGTTCCCCAGCCTACCAGCTAATT
>NW_027527804.1:1573357-1574380 GCF_008692635.1 Crocuta crocuta
AATAAAAAAAATCTTTGAGGAAATAGAATATGTGGAACTGAAGATAATCCCAAAATAGTAGCCACCATCATAAAATTCCAAAGCACCAGGAATAAAAAGAAGATTCTAAGAATTTCTAGTGAAAAAAAAGTTTACCCCCAAGTGAACAAAAGTCAGAGGGGGATAGAACAATACCTACAAAGTTCTGAGGGAAAATAATATTNAATGAAAACATTTTCAGATATGAAAAGACTGAGAAAGGTGGCCTCCCAGGCATCTTTTCCTAGTTATTACTTGACAATTGTCACAGCAAAATGAAAGAGCAAAGAAAAAGAAAGTTGTGGGATCTAGGAAAAAGTAGATCTAAATCAGAATAAGTAAGAAAAAGAAGTCCTAGGACAGTCACTATGCAGCAGCCCATATTGGAAGATGAAAGATAGAAGAAGACTCGGGGAGAATGGTCATTAGCATTGGTGTACCAAAGGCCAGGGCAGTAGGAGTCATTTTCTGTGGGTAGAGGCAAGAAGAGGATGCATTTTTAATATATATAAAGAATTAAAACACCATAGTGAAACTGAGTAAAAGTTGGAGTTGGTCAGTTTTTTGTTACCACCATGTATCACCATTCTAAAAAAAATGTCAGTGAGGGGCACCTGGGTGGCTCAGTTGGTTAAGCATCTGATTTCAGCTCAGGTCATGATCTCCTGGTTCCTGGGTGTGAGCCCCGAGTATGGCTCTATGCTGACAGCTCAGAGCCCGGAGCCTGTTTTGGATTCTGTGTCTCCCTTTCTCTCTCTTTCCCTCCCCTGCTCATGCTCTCTCTCTCTCTCTCTCTCTCTCTCTCTCTCTCTCTCTCTCTCAAAAATAAATAAAAACAGGGGCACCTGGGTGGCTCAGTTGGTTAAGTGTCTGACTTCGGCTCACATCATGATCTCACGGGTCCTGAGTTTGAGTCCCGCGTTGGGCTCTGTGCTGACAACTCAGAACCTGGAGTCTGCTTCAGATTCTGTGTCTCCCTCTCTCTCTGCCCCTCTCCAGATCACA
>NW_027527804.1:1574414-1575973 GCF_008692635.1 Crocuta crocuta
TGGTATGCCAATAATACCTAGCAAAGAAAGGAGAGGCACTGATGTTATGATTGAATCTTTATAATGATCTGAGGGTATGATCAAAGCAATTGGGGCAAGTAGAAAAATAGAATCTATTTGACCTTGATCCTCAGAATATTCTCCATTGAATGGTACAGGAGCATAGTAGTTGTCTTTTAGAGAAGCAATTATAATTCCAGCACACAATGTAGTTATGCAGTGAACACTATAGTTATAATCGTGTACACATATGCTTTTTGGTATTTGACCTTTAGAACAATCTGTCTGATAAATCACAAGACATTTAACTGTGGTCACCTAACAGAATGTGAATACCATCAACCTTGACAATGCAAAAATAAATGTACAGCTCACAGTGGTTAAAGGGTAGGGGTTATGAGGAGCAGTGAAAGTAAAAGTAGGAGTATTAATGCCTAAATTTATCTTACAAAATGGGGAACCAATAAACATGGAACCAGATACTGAAGTTTCATTATACTTAAGATTTCAGAGGTAACTAGTGGTAGAATTGAGGATAGGGACATAAATTATACTGGGAGAGAGACAGTTGGGACTAGTCAGGGATTTATGTAGATTCAGCACATTCTCACTAGCATAGCAGGATGTCAACAAACTGCTTAAGGTCATTTAAGAAATGGCAACATAAAGGAGAAAAATTTAAATGTTTGAAAAGGTTAAAAGTGATTGTCACTGGAGGGTCGCTTGGGTTGCTCCGTTGGTTGGGTATCCAACTCTTAGTTTCGGCTCATGTCATGATCTCACAGTTTCATTAGTTCAAGCATCACGTCAGGCTCTGTGCTGGTGGCATGGAGCCTGCTTGGGATTTTCCCTCTCTCCTTCTCTCTCTGTGCACCCGCCTCCCACACTCATGCTGTCTCTGTCTCTCTCAAAAATAAACTTAAAAAAAGGGATGGTTACTGAGGAGCAAAATTGAAGGTGGGCAGGGGAGGATTGTCTTGTTTCCCCATCTAAGCCCTTCTATGCTATTTGAGTTTTTAACCATGTATTTAACCATATCACTGTGCTACAATTTTCTAAAGTTTAAAAAAAAAGTATCTTTGAAGGATTTGACAATAAACTCTCTATAGAGAGAACACACTCTGTATTGTCTACAACATGTTATCTATGAATTCTTCAAAATTGTCCTAAGATAGCACAGCTCTACAACTAATGTAACAATGCCCTCACCAGAGTATTACAGTTCTGTTTGTTTCAGTCACTCAATAATCATTGATGCTGAAAAGCAGTGGAGCAAGCAAGAATAGCAATGATTGTGGCACATGCTATGCACCATCAATGTTTAGAAGGATGCAGTTTTTCTCACACCTTGGGAAAATAATGTATCTTAGCATGTAAATCTTTGGCAGCAAGCTAACATTGAACTGTTTAAGATAACTCCTATTAGCCATTTTATGTAAATGATTTGTTTTTTATTTTTCCTTTCCTTTTTTAAGTTTATTTATTTACTTTGAGAGGGAGAGAGAGAGAGAGAGAGAGAGAGAGAACATACCAAGCAGGCTCCACTCTGTCAGTATGGA
>NW_027527804.1:1576240-1577345 GCF_008692635.1 Crocuta crocuta
ACACAGCTCAAATTCATGAACTCGTGAGATCATGACCTGAGCCAAAATCAAGAGTCAGATGCTTAACTGAGTGAGCCACACGGACGCCCCTGGTTTTTAATATAGTCTATTCGAGTATTTATTAGTCTTACTCACATATTTATCAGTCTTATTGAAGAGTCTTATACAATGTACTAATGATTTTTAAAAAAGAAAAAACAGGGGCACATGGGTGGCTCAGTCGGTTGAGCGTCCGGCTTCGGCTCAGGACGGTTCGTGGTTTCGAGCCCCGCGTCGGGCTCTGTGCTGACAGCTAGCTCAGAGCCTGGAGCCTCTTTGAGATTCNCATTAAAAAAAATTTTTTTTAAATGAAGAAACAGAATGCCCTCCTTGGAACCAAAAAAAGTTCGTATTGAGTACCACTAAGGTAAGCTATGGACAAACTATGAAAAAGAACAGTTTTTATAGCTACTAAGCTATTATTTTTTTAAGTTTGTTTATTTATTTATGTATTTATTTATTTATTTATGGGTAAGGGACATTAAGGAATCTACTCCTGAAATCATTGTTGCACTATATGCTAATTAACTTGGATGTAAATTTTTAGAAATAATTAATTAATTAAAAACAAAGTAATCTCTACACCTAACATGGGGCTCAAACTCATGACCCTGAGATCAAGAGCTGCATGCTCTTCTGACTGAGCTGGCCAGGCACCCCTGTAGCTACCAAACTATTCTGAAACTAACTTCACTCTAACCTGTTATACAACAACAGTCACTGAAAGGAATGAAAGCAGTGGCAATGCATATTCGCCATTTCATGGGTAAGGGTTTTACTCACAGAATATCTGAAATCTAAGCTTTTTTATAAACAATGTTTTTACTTTATCTTTTATATTTAAACTGCCAGGCATAATTCATCATCTTGCTACTACAGGATGATAATCAGAAGAATTATTGCTGGCTATTCCTTCCTTATGTATTTCTCTTCACCTTCTTTTTCACCCTTCTTTATTTTCAATTGCTCTACTTATTGGCTCTCTTCTCTTTCTCCTTTTCTTCTCCCCAAGTCCTAGGCCTACCACTGGCACCCAGTGGCACCCCATGGCATTGCTGATTGCACT
>NW_027527804.1:1577385-1579760 GCF_008692635.1 Crocuta crocuta
TTGGATCATCAAAATATTTCTTTAAGATTTACTTTCTCCTCTAATATAACACATCACTTTGTCCTGTAACACATGACTTCATTTCTAGATGTCACTGCTCTGTTGTCTCTTTTATTAGCACATTTTCCAGTACATGATTACCACCTGCCTTCATTCAAAATTTCTTTAAGATGGTTAAAAACATCAGTTCGCTTACCCTTTCCCCTGAATCAGAGTCCCAAATGTCTTTGGCTGCCCTTCGATACTTATCTTCTCACAAACTTATTTTTTAGGCATGAGATGTGAGAGATAATGCAGTAGCTTAAGAAAATAAACTTGAAAGTCTAGCCATGCCTTGGCAAACAAAGTCCAAATGAGATGCTTATTAGAAAAGCCCAGTCCTTCAAACCTGAGTTGCCAATGAGGCGAGAAAATGGGTCTGTGAGCTAAAGGATCCTGCTAATGGAAATCAACACTAGTTTCTAGTTTCTGT
Source organism: Crocuta crocuta (assembly GCF_008692635.1). Lineage (NCBI taxonomy): Eukaryota > Metazoa > Chordata > Mammalia > Carnivora > Hyaenidae > Crocuta > Crocuta crocuta. The sequence continues at coordinate 1,577,858 of NW_027527804.1, forward strand.
TTGTAGAGGCAGGTCAGCAGGATACTTTGAGAACTCCCATTCTCTATCTACTTAGTGCATTTCTAAAAGGATACCAGGTCTTTTTTCAGCTACTTCTCCAAAAAGATAATTTGTAGACAGCCCAAGTATGCCAGATTTCTGTATGTAAAGTTCCCCCATGCCTACTTTCATTTTATTTCTGGCAGAAAAATTGCCCAGATGGATGTCATTCCAAGTACATACTGACATTTATTTTATTTTCCAAAACTCAATCACTGAAGATAATTTAAAAATAAGATTGGTCTTCCTACTACTCTATTAGTACTTATCTCCCATTATACTGAATGTTTTCTTTGGTAAAATGTTTTCTTGGATGAAAAATATAGAGAGGTAATGCAATACCCTCTCATGATAGACACCTTTATCAGAAAAGAACATTGTAGAGTGTAGTCAATTCTTAATTAACCAACGTCATTGGGAACAGGCAAAGTATGGATTAAGTGTTATTCTACAGGTAAGTCTTATTTTTATCCATTCATTTCAACCTCTTTCCTACTCACAAGTTTTATCAGAGCTCTTGACAATTAAGTAAATGTAGAGACTTGTGTTTTACTTCCTGTCTTATCCCTGTCTAATGAGCAGGGAAATAGAGAGTGGGAAAGAAGGGAAAGAGGTATTATCTACCAATATGATAATCTGTCACTGAATCTAAAAGAGTAGACTGTTGGCTAATTATATAGCCTTAGGTTCTTCCTGATGTTTCTGTTGTTGTTGTTGTTTTTGTTATTATTTTGTTTTTCATTAAGACTGAACCACAAATCAGGAATCAAAAGAACAAAGCAGAGGTCAGTTTTTATTATAAAAAAGTTGAGAATTGTATCATATGTGTGAAATTCAGCCCATAGACATATAGTTCTGGTATCTAGAATTACCAGTGTTGGCAGTTTCATGCCTAGCCCTAGTACTGCTTTTGTCTTCCTAAGCAATCTTTCTCTTCCCAGGCTCCAATTTGATTTCCCATCTGTGAAACAGGGATTCCTCCAGACTATTCTAGGGTTATTTGAAGAAAACCTGATCACGACTAAAGAGCATATCTGGTTAGGGCGCTTGGGTGGCTCAGTCTGTTAAACATCTAACTTCGGCTCAGGTCGTGATCTTGCGGTTCGTGGGTTCGAGCCCTGCTTCAGGGTCTGTGCTGACAGCTCGGAGCCTGGAGTCTGCTTTGGATTCTGTGTCTCCCTCTCTCTCTGCCCCTCCCCTGCTCATGCTCTGTCAGTCTGTCTCTCTAAACAATAAACAAACATTTAAATAAATAGCATATTTGGTTTTAAAAAAAGGAAGAAAAGAAATGCAGAATCAATGAGATTGTCAGTGAGCTGAGTTCTAGAGAGACTCTAGAAGGCTCTAGCAGGCTATCTTGGGAAACTATGGCTATCTGGGGATCCATAGAGTCTCAGAATCTCATCTATGTGAATATAAATGTGGCTATAGGTCACTGCAGTCTTCTGTGGGGGTTGTGAGTGATCCCAGGTCTGCATGTTGATCTGCCCTTCTTGGCACAAACAGTCAAAGCAATTGTATATGTGAACAGTGTGCTAATAAAGAAGATTGCTCAAAATAGGAGTATTCCTCCCATTTCTTCACACACATGCACACACACATGCACGCACACGCACACACACACACGCACACACACACACACACATCCTTGCTTAGTCTGGAATTTCCCTTTCTCTTGACCTAATTCACTCCCTATCTGTAAAATGAGGAGGTTGGACTAGATGATCTCTAAGGTACCATCTAGCTCTACGAGTCTGTGCTGCGGCTTGTAAAAACTTGTAACTACCTTTTTTCTACTTTACTTTGAGCCTTGCCCTCAGCAGAAAATCAAAAAATCAGAAGTCAGTTAAAAATATACTACTGC